>NW_020837966.1:2908539-3157475 GCF_003676395.1 Aethalodelphis obliquidens
GGGAGCGGCCGACTGGCTCTGGCCTCAGGTGGGGCGCCGGAGGGCCAGGGGAAAAGTGCCTCGTAGTTAGGAAAATGTAGGCACCAGTGTGGAGTCCCTATTCAATTTAGACTTTTGTACAAGTGATGTCATGCCTCAAGGAAGCCATAAATCTGGTAGGGGACAGCCGCACCCACACACTCAGCCCCAGCTGTGGGCAAGGGCAGGTCCAGCCCTCCTGGAGAGGACCAGCGAGGAGGGCGGACAAGCCCTGCCCGCTTGTCCAGAGCGCTGGCCCGCCACCCGCGGGCATGAGGGGAAGGTTTAAAGGTGATGACGATCACCTTACCTATGTCATTACCTCAGCCATCGGTCTAGCATATCAGACGTTCACTGGGCCCAGCGTATCCATTTTTAAACCTTTTCCCCCCAAAACACACTGCTTCCTGATTCCTGTTCGGCTCTTCTGAAATACAGTGTGTAAGTCAGGACCTACCTACCAGCCGTCATCCTGAGAGGGGAACGGGACCCTGTAAACGGGGTTTTCTGTGACGTGACGCCAGTTTACAGGAGAGAGCATCACTCTGACGGTTGGTTTCTGACTGTCAGGCAAAGGGCAACTGTAAACTGGAATAATAATGCACTCGCAACCAGGTAAACTTAGATACGCTAGTTTGTTTAAAAATTCTAGATTTACTGTATATGACTTGTAATATACTATAATTTGTATTTGTAAAGAGATGGTCTATATTTTGTAATTATTGTACCGTATTTGAAATGCAGCAATATCCACGGGTCCTAATAATTGTAGTTCCCCACTCAAATCTAGAAACTATGAGTATTTTTACTCGGGCTATACAGAAGTAGAAGAAATAGAGCCAATTCTCATCTATCCAGTGGAAATCTTTTGGGGGTAAAATTTTAAGCTCAAAAGAACTTGGCACTACAGAGATTTTTCTAAACTATTTTGAGTCACTATAAATCTGTCTTTACACAAGAGGTACCAGATGACTATTTGCAGTCTTTTTTGGGGCAGGGGTTCTATGATTTGATGTTGCACCTTCTGATCCACCACGGGTTGCAGCTGTCTTTTGTTTTGCTTTAGTAACTCCGATGAGCACACTGCAGCCTAGGTCGAGCTGGTTACTCTGACCCGGTGGCATTCATAGTTGTGGTTTTCTCAGCTGCCCCCACAGGACATTTCCGGCGCAGAAATAATCGCACAGGTGAATGAAGTCCTTCTGCTGTTGTCCCCTGGGGACCGGTAAGGCTGCTTGTCTTAGGAAAGAAAGAAGGAGTGCTGGGGACAGAGGGGGCAAAGGATGATCTATAGGACTAGACGTCGGGCTCTGTACAAATCGTATTGTTGCCTTTTTACAAAACATTGCTGTACTGTGTGTTCTCTTTGAGGGCTTTTATATGCAACTGAATGAGGGCTGACGTTTTCCTTAGAACGCACTCACACTCCAATTGTACTTCTCGATGAAAACCCACGTTTGGATCATTAGACCCATCAAGGCTTCCTTTTCTGTTCACAGAATTGTGCCGACTTTGTCAAGTTACCTTGGCAGGGATTCCCTGCAGTCAGAAAGACTGGTAGCGATTTTGGGTTCAAAGTTTTTAAATATTACGTAACCTGTTCATGTTTTTTTTTTGTTTTTTTTTTTGTAAATAACACTTTGTTATGAAGACCTTACAAACCTCTTCTTAAGACATTCTTACTCCAGATCCAGGCAAAAACACTTCAAGGTTTGTAAATGACTATTTCCTGACGTAAATTCTTTTTTATTAAAATGCAAAATGATCTTCAGAATAAAACTGTGTTAATAATTTTATTGTACTTGGGAGCCCTCCTCGCAAAGAGCTGGTGTTGGCCAGTGAGAGCTTCGGGGGGGCAGGTGCTCTGTGAGGGCGCTTCTGCAATTATGTAGATGTTTTTCTCATCCTCTTGGCACCTTCTCCTTTTTCCTTATCCTCGTGCCGACGGTAACTTAAGTCCAGCCGCAGAGAGCACTGTTTCTCCTAAAGGGCTAACCCACTATCACCGTCATCTCAGACTCTGTGTCTCTCCACCGAGCATTGGTCTTTCTTACCGTGTGGCCTGGCTTACCATCATCAGTCCAAAACTGCCGTAACAGGACTGAGTTTTCTGGTATAGTCGGTGATCTTTTCTAGTCGGCACTTAACTGGCATTTTTACAGGCTGCACCACTCCTAATATCTGTCTGCATTAAGCCTGCTTCGACTGCTCATCTAACATTAAATTTTTCTTTGGAAGAAAACTTTGAAGTTGTAGGGCATGGTTTCTTTCAGGAATCTTTTAAGATTAAACGTCTCTCCTTTTTAGTTCCCCTCCCACTCCCTAAAAAAAGTCATTTTGTTGTGTCCCCAGGAATAGTACATTTAGTTGCTTTCATCTTGTGTTTTCCATAATATCACGAAACAGAAATGGCAGCAAGAACCTCGTTAAAATGGTCTCTGTGATTTCCATCCAGACGACCGGGCCACGCAGCACCTCCCAGCCTGATCCTGAGATGTTTCAGAATCAGCCAGTGGCTGGGAAGGGTGGGTTGTGACGGCCCCAGAAGCTTCTCCAGTGCAGGATGGGCTTAACCTGCCTGACGAACCCACTTTACGGCTGATGCCACGCTTGTGAGAGAAACCAGAGCAGTTTATCCTGTGGTGTTTATGTTTTGCAGTCCTAAGTGTCTTTGCCCATTGCCTGTTTTCCTGCAAAGGTTTTTACTGTTAGGCTGGGTGGTCAGTTTGTCCTGAAAGCTGGTCAGCATCACACACAGAGTTCTAACTCCTTTACTAGCCTCCCCGACTCAAAGACAGACTCCAGCTATGGCCTTCATTTGTTGAAAAGAAGTTTTTCCTTCTCTAAAATGATATTCCTTCCCTACTGGGGACCTAGGGGGGCAGGCGAGGAAGAGGAGCAGGCCTGGGGCCCTTGCTTCTAACCAGAGAACGAGAGCCAGAATGGCTGGGAGGGCGCCCTGTGGGGACGGTGGCAGGAGATGCGATGGGAGGCTGGGTCTCAAGATGGGGCCAGCGGAGAAGGGTGTGTGTTTTTTCTGGTTTTTAAGAGAAAGGCACCTAGGCATTTGATCTGATGGTAAGTCGTGCTGTGGAAATCTGAAATGACCTTTGGGCGGAGGAACACGGTTTGGCTGGAGGGAAGACTCTATCTGAATCTGTGGAAGTGGCTCCTGCCGCCTGCACAAGGGCCGCACAAGGCCGGACGTTAAGGCGCCAGAGTCCCACCTCCGGGACCTGCCCTTTCCCGGTCACCTGCGGGCAGGCTGCTCCTCTAGCTGTGTGTTCTGCCTCTTGCTCTACCAGGAAGAACCCTCTGCTCATGCAGCAGCTTAAACACTGGCTTCTTCAGAGGGGTCAGTGTTCTGACCACTAGGCACATTTGCAGCTTTCTGTTAGGCTTTTTCAACCATTTCTGGAAATGTACGTTTTTCCTTTTGGGGAGTACTGCAGGCTTTTTGCTAAGGGACTTAAACGACGTCTTCCTGGTTCTTCAGGAGGCTGAGCGCCGGCCGGTCTCCATGCCCCTCGGGCTGCCAGACTACGGCTCATCCTCCCCAGTTCCAGTTCGCACTTTCCTCCCCTCTCTGGCTTCCTTGGCCAACAGCCCTCTCTTTCTGAGGTCGGAGCTTTCTTCGTGGTGGTGGACCCTTCGGGTTAGGACACGGGCCACTGGCTCCACCCTGCCCACGTGGCCACAGCACTCAGCTGTCAGGGCTCGAGGGAGGAACCGCCTCAGATCAGAATATTCTGTCCTGGGTCTGAACTCCAATAGCAGTTTTCTGTTGGGTCCTGGATATACGCGACACTCACGCTCTCCTCCTTTGAAACGTGGGGTGGGGGGGGGGCAGTGTCATGTGATCGCATGGAACGAGGCCCCGTAGCAAGGGCGGGAGAGGGGCCTGGGTGCCATCCACCGTACAGGCTCCCCTTACACACTTCGCTTTGCCCATCGACACACGCACACTAGCGCATCAGCCACCGTCTCAGAGGCCGAGGGCACCACATACGCAGAGGTGACCGAACTGAATGGCCACGTCACCTGCCATACCGGCGCCAGAGGAGGTCAGCGCAGTCACACTCAGGCCTGGGACCCCCCGCACACCTGACGTGTCACTTCGTGGCCCTCAGAGCAGGGGGCTGGCACCTGCACTCCTACTGTTCCTTCGCCCCCGCAGGCAGCTCCAAGACCCAGAGGAGGCCTGTGGGCAGGTGGGGACCTCTCTAGGAGAGAGACATCTCTTGGCAGATGGAGAATTTTCTTTCTTGACCCTCCGTTGGAACCGAAAATAAAGCAAGATACAGGTAAGACGAAACAAGGTTTGCTTAAGGAGTTTTAAAGGAAGGATGGTGTGATGGCTTTCTTCTTTCCACCCTTCTGGAAATCTTTCTCAGAAACGTTAAGTTGCAGCTGTTGGGCCTCCACGGCACCTCAATCCACTGTGATCCAGGGTGAAGCCAGGAATGTTCCATTTTCCTCCCCTCCTGATTCTGGGTCCAGCACGACAGGTTTCCATATAGCACTTCCATTCTTTCTCGCCATAGACGGTGGCTTTTGGATATCGTCAGAAAAATCAATCCAAAATGCATTCAAGTTTTCATTACCTTGTAGAGACAGGCTGGATAATGACAGTCTCAGTTCAAAGATAAGTTACGGGATTGCATTATTGAATTATAAGAAGTTTAAAGATCAGAGAGCTGTCTTAAATGTTACTTTGTATCTGTTTCCCCCGCCCCCCTCCCCGCCCCGCAAACTCAAATCTTTGCCAATTTATTTTTCTTTCACTCAACTGCGTTTTTTTTTTTTTTTTTACAGGATCAGGATCATAGTTTTACTTGACTGCTTTTTCCGTCAGGCTGGCTCCCGCCTGGTCTGTTGCTGTGGACGTCTGGAGAATGTGAATGAGCCGGCCGTGGCCACTGCTGAGCCCTCCATCTCCCCAGGCTGAGAGGAAGGCTTTGCACGGAGCGGGCCAGGGATGCAGGTTTGCTCTGGGTTTCTAGGTTTCCTGGCAACAGGAAAATCTTTAAAAATGCTAAACCCTGAAACCCATGGTAGTGAAAAGGCCCTGTAGACGCCTGAGTCCTGGAAAAAGTCCCAGAATTCCTCTCATCGGGCTGATGGTGTTAATAAGAACCAGAGCATCAGAGAGGTGGGCTGCAAGCCCCTCAGGGGGACCCAACTGAGCACCAGTTCCTGCCTCACTCTGGGAGTGAAATCAGGAAGCGGCAGAGAAAGGGGAAGCCTGTTTCTTCCAGCAGGCAGCTTTCCCTCTGGACACTGGACGCTTGTGCACACACCCCAGCTGAACTCCACGCTCCCTAACTCCTGCGGGACCCTCGGCCTCCGCTGCAGCTTTCAGCCTGAGGGGGAGGATGCCCCGGCCTCTGTGCAAGCACCCTGCTCTTGGACGGGCTTGCCTCCAGAGGGAGAGAACCTGGGAGAGAACCACCTTCCTCAAGTCCTATCAGGACCCAGGAACACAGCAGGACCCGGGGTTGGAGAGCACCGCGGAACACAAGACAAGGACCTGGCCAGAGTTACCCGTTCTCCACCGGCCTCCCGTCCCCTTTGCTGTCCTACCAGGAGGCAGGGAGGAGGGGCCCCAGCCAGAACGCCGGCCTTCCCCAGAGGGCCCCCAGGGACATGCTGGGAAGAAAGAACCCGATTCACTGACCAATACTGGTTTCGTTTCTTAAATTATCCAATTCTTGGCCATCAAATTGTAACATTCTAGAGAGAGCCAGGAGAGCACACTTGGCGCCAAGGGCTGTGCTGAGCCTTCTTACTCAGGGACGGCCTCAGCGCTGGGTGGCCAAGGTCCTAGGCTTGTAGACAGGGACAGCCTCGTCCCAGAGAGCTGGCCGCCCCTTGATGATGTCGGCCGCCTTCTCTGCGATCATGATGGTGGGGGCGTTGAGGTTGCCGCTGACCACACTGGGCATGATGGAGGCGTCGACCACCCTGAGGTTTTCCACCCCGAGGACCCTGGTCTGCGGGTCCACCACTGCCATGGGGTCGGAGGGCTGGCCCATCTTGCAGGTGCACGATGGGTGGTAGGCGCTGTCTGCCTTTGCCCGCACAAAGGCGTCTATCTCCTTATCCGACTGGACGTGGCTTCCTGGCTGGAGCTCCTTCCCCCGGAACGGTGCCAGAGCTTTCTGTGCAAAAATTTCTCTGGTCAGCCTCACACACCGACGGAAGTCATCGATGTCCGTTTCTGTCAAGGAGAAGAAACAGGTTACATGCCTCCTCTTACCATGCTGGCCTCGCTGGAAGATCTGCCACCGGGAGAGGCTCAAGAAGCTGCCCAAGGGGACACGGTTCAGGGACACGGAGGTCCAAGCCACCAGGTTGCCTGTCACCTACCCATCAGCAGTTACAGTGCAACTGAGCAGAGTCCCACGAAGCCCAAACAGACAGCATCCTAGACGGACACAGCTTGCCCCGGAGGCCCTACGTTTAAATCGGAGACCTGAATTTTCTTATCTATAAAATAGAGATAAGACTACACGTCCTGCCTCTGCCACAGCGTGAGTATTATTGGGCAAAACCTGCCCAGTGGGGACTGTGCAGTTTTGCTGTGCATAAAGAGGCAGGCCCAGGAGTGTAATTTGCTCTTAGAAGATACTCACAGGAACAGTAAGAAAAAGGTTCTGTGAGCTATCTATACACAGCCAGATCTCCTTGCGTCTCTTGGTAGATTGTTCTGGAAGCTGCAAATCCTGCCTACTGTGTAAAATGGTGTGTCAGGGTTACTTCAAGTGACCGAGGGCACTACACAGCAACACGTGCACGTTTACAGCCCAGGATAATGGGGTGGAGGGAGGACAGAATGTGACTTGTGTCTCAAAAATGGGGTCCAGGGGTGAGATTCAGGGACAAATATGAACCCCATAAAGGCACTCATTCATGCAGTCAATCCATCAACGAGCCAACAAGCCCAGGTCTGGGAGAGACAAAGGTGGCTGAATTACCTGTTGACAGGTAGTTGGGTTGGATCACAGGGTGGTCATGGGGGTTGGCACTTCTCAGTTTCAGCCAGCCCACGCTCGTGCCCCGCATGGTCCCCACGTGCACCTGGAAGAGCCCAGAGAGGCAGTGACCCCTGTTAACCCCCAGCTTAGTCATTTAGAGAGGCCCCGGGTTTCCTGTGGTCCCTGGGACTCAACACCCAGAGGCAATTAAGAGCAGATACATTTTAAAATCTACCTGCATCTTACCAACCCCACCCCCAACACACACAAAAGGCATCAAAACCACCTCAGGCCCTCTCTCCTGCTTCCTGGCTTTATACCTGATGCCTCATGTTCAGGGGCTGGCGGTCCCTGGGCAGAGCCGGCTTCATTGTCCATTTCTAGTACTCAGGACCCGGTGCAGCTGCCCCGAGCTGGGTGCGGGTGTGGCCTTGCTGTGCACCACGCAGTCTGCTTCACTCTACCTCTGGCTCCCCACCCCCTTTCCCTCCCCTCAGACACTCCGGGCAGCTGGAGAGCAGGGCACCGCCTTCTGGGCCGCCCACCCTGGAGGCCCTGCTGCAGTGGGGAGACGACCTGCTCACCTGGTAAGCCTCCTGCTGTGGGGGGACCCGCCCATGGTCGATCACCTGGGAAGGGAGGAAGTGGAACTGGATGTCCGGGTGGGGGACTCCAGGCTGGCTCCGGATGAACCCACCTGTTTCCAGATGGGCTGTGGCTCCATCCCCTGAGGATCAGAAGACGATGAGGCAGAGGAGCAAGTCCAGGTGTGGCAGGTGGGCCAGCCTCCTCTCTCCTGGGCACTTCCTCCTCCTCTTCCTGGCCTGTAGTCTAGTGCCTGGACCCAAGTCCTCGACTCTGTCCTCCTTCCCCGAGGTGGGCTCACGCAGCAACCAGGGCTTTCGATATCAGCTCCATGCCAAGGGGCTTCAGCTTTGCCCCTTCCCCTGACTCCATCCCTGCCAACTGAACTGTGGGACCTGATGTCCTATGGGCATATCCCAAACCTACTGCAGCCCACCCTTCACAGGCCGTGATCCAGGTCAAGGCCCCCTTCCATCCAACCTCCCACTGTTGCAGGAAGGGGAACCCCTTCCAGGGCCCGAGAGTGGGCTCTTCTCTAACGCTCAGAAATGAACTGTCCGAGGAGGCACACGTGCTGACAAAGCAGAAGACTTTATTGGGAAGGGGCGCCCGGGCAGAGAGCAGGAGGGTGAGGGAACCCAGGAGAACTGCTCTGCCACGTGGCTCGCAGTCTCAGGTTTTATGGTGATGGGGTTAGTTTCCAGGTTGTCTCTGGCCAAGCATCTTGCTTGGCCCATCGTCTGACTCAGGGTCCTTCCCGGTGGCGTGCGCGTCTCTCAGCCAAGATGGATCCCAGCGCAAAGGATTGTGGGAGGCTGGTCATCTCTGCCCTCTTTTGGCTCCTCCCAATGCTGGTTTTCACCAGCAGCACCATGTTCTTTTTCAGGACCTCCTATTGTGAGACACCTCAGGCAAGAGGCTATCATCGTGCCTGGCCAAGGCGAGTGGTTTTGGTTAATGGTTCCCTAACGACTCGAGAGCCCACTCTCGGGCCCTGGAAGGGGTCTCCCTTCCTGCAACAGCTGGCGACTCTGGTGGAATCTCTTCTTTACCACGACTGACATCCTGACTGCTCAGGCACCAGCTCACCTACCGACGGACCAGACCCAGAGGCCACCACTGGGACCCTCTTGTCTCTGATCTCCTCCTGACGCAGATGACTGGCCCTAGTGCCCCGCCCAGGTAAGGAACAAGAGACGTCGCTGACGTCTTTGCCCTTCCCTCTCCCCTCCCTCTTCTCAGCCCCTCCTATCCCACCCTCCTTTCTTCTGCATGCAGGAGTCTGGTTGAAGGGCTTCAGTTATCTGAGCGCCAGAGCCTGACCACCTCCGGTGGGCAGAGAACTTGAATTATCTGGTATCTGGTTTCTGGTAGGGCCGAGTTCCTGTCCTCCCTTCCTGGAAGCCCAGAGAGAAGTCCCGTAACGCCTGGGCGTCTGCAGGTGGCAGGAGATGTCCGTAAGGCCACCCCTTTTGTCCCCCCACCCTCCTTCCCCTCTTCTTTCAAACTGCCCTCCTTTCCTCCCTTTGAAATCTCTGAAGACCTGAGATATTTCCATTTACTCTGTTCATCAGTACTGGAATCTGAAGTTCTCTGTCTCTGTAGGAGGTTTTCTGAGAGACTGCAACCTTGTATTTAAGGGAGTGTCTGATTAGGACAGCCGTGCCTGTGTGTGTTTCATACTCTGTGTTCTGTGTTGCGATTTGTGATGGCCATTCTGCCTTATGAAATGGGAAATTCTGGTTCTGTTCCACTGCAGAGCCCTCTTGGGAGAATTCTGTCTGACTGGAAAGATTTTAACTATGAGCCTATGACTAAGAAGAAGATGATATTCTATTATAACACTGGGTGGCCAGAATATTCTTTAGACTCCAGCGAAAACTGGTTTAGGTGAAACTCTTGAAAATTCCAAACTGGTTCTTTTTGCATATACAGTTAGAAAAGGGAAGCTCGATAAAACGTCTTTTCAGAATTCTGACCCTGAGGGAACAACTCCTTCTGAGAGAACTTGCTTTTCTCGCCCTGTGCCGTGAGACCAGGGCTCTCAGGATCACTTATCTGATCTAGATCATCTCTAATTCCTGAGATTGAGGGGGAAAAAGCAATGTAGAAGGAAAGCTTTCTAAATTTTACTTATTCCAACCATTATTTATAAACTAGTGAGTTTTATAATACCCGATTCATAACTAAGTTTAGAAAATGAAGCTTTGAGATCTCTGGTTGCGTTTGTCTATATATCTGTGTGCGTTATATATATGTCCTTACCTTTGGATATTATTACCACAACTAATTTTTTAATGAGCTCTATTTAACTGGCTTAAGGGAAATTTAGCACTTATATAAATTTTCAAAAATACAGAAGGTAACTGGCCAGAATTAATTTCAGGTTCATGTAAACTGGAAAATATTCAGTATTAAATTAATGTCTGGTATTAAACTTAGTTTGTTTGTTAATTTAAATACACATGTCTTTGTCATCAACATTAAGTATAATACCTTTATTGTACCTAGGTTTAATAGAAGTCAAATAAGATCTTATTATATCTGTTGTACATTTGTCAGCAAGGAACATAACTTGGTGTGATGAAATTTTTTAAGTGAACTAAAATACAAGTGAGATCAGAGCTTTTGGGTGAACTTTTTAGGAATAATTATATTTTAGGAATGTCTACGTGAGAATAATCTCTCCAGATACTTGGAAATATGCTTGAAATTTAGAGTTGTTCTAAATTAAGTGATGGAAGTCACTGAATAGCTAGGTGGTTCCCAAATAAAATAAGATACTGAGACATCAGTTACTAAACAGAGAAACTAAATGTATTTAGGACTATTAATGAACGTGTTTGGTGCCACCCTGAGATGTTCTCTATAAGAAAGCAAATGTTTTTAGAAATTTTCACTAGTATTTATGTTTACCAATCTACAGAATGCTAATGTAAAAGTTCATAACTGCTGGGACTTCCCTGGTGGTGCAGTGGTTAGGATGCCACGTTCCCAATGCAGGAGGTCTGGGTTCGATCCCTGATCAGGGAACTAGATCCCACATGCATGCTGCAACTAAGAGTTCACATGCCACAACTAAGGAGCCCGCCTGCTACAACTAAGACCCAGTGCAACCAAAAAAAAAAAGTTCATAATTGCTTACCTCTTAGTTTTCACTAGAAATTAAGGTTTTTAAGAGTTGAGGGCTCTAATTTAAACATGTAATTAAAGCTAACAGAAATAATAAAGGAAGCATTTCAGTGTACAGCAGGAAAGTAGGATGTGTGTTTGCAGTGAAGAAGGTATGAGAATGGAATTGCATTTTATTAAAGGAAAAGAAAGTGAGTCTGTCTTAGAGCTGGTTGTTTCTCAATGGAGAAGAGAATGGGGGGCAGACTAATATGGATACAGAAAGTGATGGAGGGTTTGTGGATGGTCAGGATTGGCTAGGTGTAGAGTACAGTTAATTAAGTGAATTTTGTTATTAAAAGCAGGCTGGTACAAGACTGGATCTGGTTTTCTCTCTTTAGTAAGAGGACAAAGTTTCCTTGGAATGCTGCTTTTGATAACAGATTGTGTGAGTTTCCGTGCCTTTAAGTGATCTGTATTTGCTTTTGAGCTCTCTTGTAACTCTGGGTAAGAAATAAGCATTATCTCACAATGACCTATGATCTTATTTGACCAAGTGTTTTGAGACCTTTTGACAAACTTCCCAAATACCAAATTTTAATTAAAGTTCTTTTGACCTCCAGCTAACTTGGGGACACTTTCGAGGGTCTCTGAGGCATTTCAGAGAGAAATATTTAACTAGTAGTATCTGGTATGTTAAATTACATGGAGAGCATTATCACACTAGGGATAAACCTACTTAGAATATACTGTATGGATAAAGAGTATTAATATACACAAAGAGTATTAATATACACATTCTAGAAATTATATAAAGTTTCTGAAATTTGGATATGTCCTGGTACTGTTATAATATTAGTTATCTTAAAATGTTGTATGTGACAGAAACTTGGTTAAGCTTCTTTGTTCACCTTGCCTTTTTAAGACTTTTTGTCGTTCACAGGCAGTTAAGCTGATGCTTTGCAAAACTGCTTCATCTTCAAGAAGATTCACAGAAAGGGCTTTAGACAAGTACAGGTTTCTGATAACTTTTAAATCATACTACTAAACTAGGTAAGACTTTTTTTTTTGAGTAGCTATTTTATTTATGTCTTTTATTTATTTATTTGTTTGTTTATTTATTTATTTGATTTTATTTTTGGCTGCACTGCGAGGCATGTGGGATCTTAGTTCCCCGACCAGGGATGGAACCCTTGGCGTCTGAACCACTGGACCGCAGGGGAAATCCCAGGTAAGATATTTTTTAACAGTCTAATGGAAACTGTTAACAAAAAGGATTAGTTACATAGGATTGAGTAAACTGATGAACGTGGTTATAATTTTTATGCTTTCTGTCTGAAACATTACTAGCTTTTAATCTGTGTTTTCCAGATATAAAGAAACCCCCTCAAACTAATTATGACTTGTAGCAATTTGGTAAATTGTACCTTTGTAAGCAGAATTGAAACACTTCTCTTTTCTTTCTACCTGATCCCTCCAGAGATTGCAAACTCCTAGGTTCCCAGCAGCTGTATAAAATAAATTAGTAAAGCCACCTCCTAACAGGTGCAGGAATCTCAAGTGATTTTGTGGACCTCAGAAAGGAAGGGATTCACCTAAATCTATAAGGCAAAATCTGTGACAGGCCCTTGGCGTGGCTTTCCTGGCCTTGGGAGGCCTTTTATCAAACTTAATTTGCAGACAAATTAATCTTGATTTGGACATATCTGATAAAAATGAGGGTAATTTTAGGGAGAAAGAGACATTTCAGTGGATATCAAATTCTAATTGTTTATTGAGGTCTGTATTCACTAAGACTCACTTCTCAGATAGTTCCTTGCTGTTATGCTATATTGTTGCAAAGTTTAACTGAATTATTAAAAGGACACTCTAAATTTGTTTCTGAAGCTTAACTCAGTAATCTATCTTTGGATTAAGATCAGATGCTCCATGGTCTGCAACCGGAAGGTTAACACCAGGCTATGGTCATTTAAATTTAAAGGCTCCCTTATGTTGGGGAAATTAAACTGTACTAGGGATAACCAACCTAGTAACACTAGGAAATTGGGCTGGGTGCCTTGTGGACAATGCCAATATATAATGTCCCTTCAAGATAAGAATTGCTACACAACAGACTAAGTCAGATGAACTGGGATATACTGGGCTGCACCTAATGGAAGTTCTTGACTTAAATTTTTACATATGACCTTACTAATACTGCTAGCTATGTTATTTTTTACATTGCCTGTTTTACAAAACTGTTGTTTCTTGCATTACCAAATGTGTGACTGAGCCTCTGATAAAATGATGATATATAGTTACATATGAGATCAATGATTGTTGTAGTGTAACTCTAGATATGGCAAGAAGCATATCAGCATCGTCCCTCCTAGATTTAATCTAACTAGAAAGTATTTTACCAAAAACTACCTCCCTCATTCAAATACAATTTTCTACACTAGTATCAGACCAAAAAGGCCTAAGCAAACTATATTTTCTCTCATTCCTCTTTACCCTCACCCTAAGCATAGTTCTCTTTAATTACCATGAGTAACCTCTATAATAACTACACCAGCAATAAGCAATGACCAACCAGTGAGTTACTAATCAAGCACCATAACTATACAACGCCACAATTCCTACAGCCTCTTCACTAAAAAATCCAGAATCACCTGTATTATAAATCACTCAATCCTCTAGCCTGTTAAACTTGAAATACAATCTCCACTTCCTCATCTTTTAAAACATAAAATACCATTGAAAATTATATTAACCCTGAAAGAAATATACCTAAAACAGTCTTCTTAGAAACTCAAACCTCAGGATACTGCTCAGTAGCTACAGCTGTCGTATAACCAAACACTACCAACATCCCCCCTAAATAAATCAAAAATACTATTAAACCCAAAAATGAGCCACCAAAATTCAACACAATCCCACAACCAACACCACCACCCACAATCAACCCAAGTCCACCATAAACAGGCAAAGGTTTGGAAGAAAACCCCACCAAACTAATTACAAAAATAGTACTTAAAATAAATACAGTGTATGTTATCATTATTCTTACATGGCCAATGACGTGAAAAATCATCGTTGTTATTCAACTATAAGAACACTAATGACCAACATCCGAAAATCACACCCATTAATAAAAATTATTAACAGTGCATTTATTGATCTCCCAGCCCCATCAAACATTTCATCATGATGAGATCTCGGTTCCACTTGTTTAGTATTACAAATCTTAACAGGCTTATTCCTAGCAATACATTACACATCAGACATAATAACGCTTTCTCATCAGTAACACATACCTGCCGCGATGTAAACCACGGGTGAGTTATCCGATACCTACACGCAAATGGAGCATCCGTATTTTTTATTTGCCTATTTATTCACATAGGACGAGGCTTCTATTATGGATCCTATACTTTTTTAGAAACATGAAACACTGGAATCACCTGATTATTTACGGTCATAGCCACAGTATTTATAGGCTATGTCTTACCTTGAGAACAAATATTCTGAGGGGCAACGGTTATTACTCACCTCCTCTCAGCAATTCCATATATCGGCACAAGCCTTGTCAAATGAATCTGAGGTGGCTTTTCAGTAGATAAAGCAACTCTTACACGCTTCTTTGCTTTCCATTTTATTCTCCCATTCATTATTGCAGCACTAACAGCTGTCCCCTTACTATTCCTTCACAAAACAGGATCTAATAGCCCCACAGGAATCTCATCTGACGTAACAAAATTCCATTTCACCCCTACGATACAATCCAAGACATCTAGGTGCCTCATTACTACTTCCAGTACTAATAATGTTAGCGGTATTTTCACCCGATTTATTAAGAGACCCTGATAACTACACCCCAGCAAACCCTCTCAAAACACCACCCATATCAAGCCAGACTGGTACTTCCTATTTGCATCTGCAGTCCTGCGATCAATCCCCAATAAACTAGGAGGAGTCCTGGCCCTCATCTTTTCAGTCTGAACTCTAGCACGCATCCCAATGCTCCATCCATCCAGACGACGAAGCATAACACTTTGACCTCTAAAGCATAATATTTCGCTCTCTCAGCCAATACCTATTTTGAGTACTAGTAGCAGACCTATTAACACTAACATGAATTGGAGGACAACCCGTGGAATACCCCTTCATTACTATTGGACAACTAGCATCTATTTTATATTTCTTTTTAAATTTGGGTACTAATGTCAGTAACTAGCATCACTGCAAATAATCTCCTGAAATGAAGAGTGTTTGTAGTATATCTATTACCCTGGTCTTGTAAACCAGAAAAGGAGAATAACATTCTCTCCCTAAGACTCAAGGAGGAGGCTCCAGATCCACCATCAGCACCCAAAACTGAAATGCCACTTAAACCATTCCCTGCAACGTTGTTACGGGACGTTTACAAGATTATGAAGTACCATGTCAGTATTAAAATAACCTCTTTTTACCATAAACTACTATGTACTTCGTGCATATATGCACGACCGCAGTACTAGGTACCTAATACCGTATCGTACATAATACATTATATGTATAATGTGCATTACTTACCCCATGCTTACAAGCATGTACATTATCTTACTGACAGTACACAGTACATTATATGTACAATCGTGCATTAATTATTTACCCCACGCTTAGAAGCATGTACATTATCTTATTGACAGTACATAGCACATTAAGTCAAATCAATTCTAGTCAACGTGTGTACCATATCCAGTAGATCACAAGTGTAACCAGCAGGCTGTGTGAAACCGTCAACCCACTTGGGGTGTCCCTCTTCTCGCTCCAGGCCCATAACTTGTGGCGGTTTCTACTAATGAACTTTATCAGACAAGTGGTTCTCACTTCAGGGCCATCTCACCTGAAAGAGCCTACTCTTTCCTCGTAAATGAGACATCTCGTCGGACCAACGACTAATCAGCCCATGCTTGCACGTAACTGATTTCATGCATTTGCTAATCTTTAATTTTTAAAGAGATGCTGTGACTCAGCTATGGCCACCTGAGGCCTTAACACAGTCAAATAAATTGTAGCTGGACTTTAATTGAATATTATTTACCAACATCATCAACCATAAGGTGTTATTCAATCAATGGTTACAGGCCATAAGGAAATTACGGACACACATACACACACGTACACGTACGTACACACACACGTGCAGTAAACAGATGAATGACCTGTTTAACAAACCCTCTTTACCCCCCACTAAATCCCATGCTCTACATGCCTATAATGCCTTACCAAACCCCCAAAACAAGGCAAAAACATATAAATACATGGAACTTAGCTGTCTACTCGATAAACATGAACTGAATGCTCAGAATTAGATAGACCTAGAAAATAAACCCCAGTCATACCAATCAACTATTAGATATTTACCATTTATATAGACCACTTTTATCAAAATTTTAACACTAAATCCGACATAAACCCACCATATACATATTACTTGACTCTGTAAAAACAGCTTGTTAGTGTAGCTTAAAATCTAAAGTGAGGCACTGAAAATGCCCAGATGAGTTTGTTTACCAAGTCCATAAACACACAGGTGCGGCCCAGATGAGTTTACCAAGTCCATAAACACACAGGTGCGGCCCAGATGAGTTTACCAAGTCCATAAACACACAGGTGTGGTCCCAGCCTTTCTCTTAATTTTTAATAAAATTCACATGTAAGCATCTGTGCCCCAGTGAGAATGCCCTCCAAACCATTAAGATGAAAAGGAGCAGGCATCAGCACACTAATATGAGTGGCTCATAAGGCCCTGCTGAACCACACCCCATGGCAAACAGCAGTGATAAAAATTAAGCCGTAAACCAAAGTTCGACTAAGTTATACTAACTAGGGTTGGTAAATTTTCTGCCAGCCACCGTGGTCATATAATTAACCCCAATTAATAGAAACTTGGTGCAAAGTGTGTTAAAGAGTGATATAAAATGAAGTTAAATTTTAACTAAGCTGTAAAAAGCCATAACTAAAATAGACTACGAAGGTGACTTTAGTATTTCCTGACTACAGGACAGCTAAGACCCAAACTGGGATTAGATACCCCACTACGCTTAGCCCTAAACCCAAATAACTACAAGAACAAAATGATTGGCCAGAGTTCCACTAGCAACAGCTTAAAACTCAGAGGACTGGGCGGTGCTTCCCACCCTTCCAGAGGAGCCTGTTTCATGATCGATAAACCCCGATAAACCTCACCAACCCTTGCTAATTCAGTCTATATTACCAACATCTTCAGCAAACTCTACAAAAGAATAAAAGTAAGCATAATTATCATACATAAAAACGTTAGGTCCAGGTGTAACCTATAGGATGGGAAGAAATGGGCTACATTTTCTATTTCAAGAATATATTTCTCACGCACGAATTTTGAAAACTAAAAACCAAAGGAGGATTTAGTAGTAAATTAAGAAGAGAGTGCTTAACTGAATAAGGCCATGAAGCACGCACACACTGCCCATCACCCTCGTCAAGTATTATAATAATTTCCTATAATCTATTAGCAAATACTAATCATACAAGAGGAGACAAGTCGTAACAAGCATACTGGAAAGTGAGCTTGGATAAATCAAAGCGTAGCTTAAATAAAGCACCTAGTTTACACCTAGATTTCATAATTTATGAATACTCTGAATGAAATCTAGCGCAACACCTCTCCCCATATCTACTAATATAAGCAGACTAAATAAAACATTCACTCAACATTTAAAGTATAGGGGATAGAAATTTAAAATATCCTCTGGTGCTATACAGAAGGTACTGTAAGGGAATGATGAAAAAAG
Source organism: Aethalodelphis obliquidens (assembly GCF_003676395.1). NCBI lineage: Eukaryota > Metazoa > Chordata > Mammalia > Artiodactyla > Delphinidae > Aethalodelphis > Aethalodelphis obliquidens. Next base: position 2,926,028 of record NW_020837966.1, read on the forward strand.
CATTAGAAGTAACAGAAAGCAAAGTTTACCCCTTGTAACTTTCGCATAATGATTTAACTAGGGAACATCTAACAAAGAACTTAAGTTAAACATGGCGAAACCAGACGAGCTACTTATGAACAGTTTATTAGAACAAACTCATCTATGTAGCAAAATAGAAGATTTATAAGTAGAGGTGACAAACCTAACTAGCCTGGTGATAGCTGGTTGTCCAGGAAAAGAATTTTAGTTCAACTTTAAAAGTTACCAACATAATTATAAATTTTAATGTATTTTACAACGTTATCTAAATAGGTACAGCTTTTTAGAAATGGATACAATCTTATCTAGAGAGTAAAGACAAACAACACCATAGTTGGCTTAAAAGCAGCCACCAATTAAGAAAGTGTTCAAGCTCAACAATAACTTTAATACCAATAACAAGCAAATCAACTCCTAGATTTGTACTAGACTAATCTATTGACCGACAGAGGTAATAATGTTATTATGAGCAATAAGAAGTATTTCTCCTTGCATAAGTTTACATCAGTAACTAATAATATACTGATAATTAACAGTAAATAAATACAACTCAACATTAAATTATTTATTGAACACTGTTAATCCAACACAGGCAGGCACTCAAGGAAAGATTAAAAAAAGTAAAAAGAACTTGGCAAATGCAAACCCTGTCTGTTTACCAAAAACATCACCTCTGGCATAACTAGTATTAGAGGCACTGCCTGGCCAATGACAACTGTTAAATGGCCGCAGTATCCTGACCATGCAAAGGTAGCATAATCATTTGTTCTCTAAATAAGGACTTGTACGAATGGCCACACGAGGGTTTTACCGTCTCTTACTTTCAATCAGTGAAGTTGACCTTACCGTGAAGAGGTGGGAATAACAAAATAAGACGAGAAGGCCCTATGGAGCTTTAATTAATTAAGCAAAAAAAACCTAACTAAACCACCAAGGGATAACAAAATTTTACATGGGGTGACAATTTTGGTTGGGGTGACCTTGGAACACAAAAAAGGCTCTGAGTGATTAAAGTCTAGACTTACCAGTCAAAACATATCATCACTAATTGATCCAAAAAATTGATCAACAAGTTACCCTAGGGATAACAGCTCAATCCTATTCTAGAGTTCATATCAACAATAGGGTTTATGACCTCGATGTTGGATCAGGACACCCCAATGCTGTAACCGCTATTAAAGGTTTGTTTGTTCAGTGATTAAAGTCCTACATGATCTGAGTTCAGACCAGTTTCTGTCTATTATATAGTTCTCCCAGTATGAAAGGACAAGAGAAATAAGGCCCACTTTAAAAAGTGTCTTAAAACCAATTAGTGATATAATCTTAATTTAATTAATACATATAATATATTACTCAAGACCAGGGTTTGTTAAGGTGGGGCAGAGCCCGGTAATTGCATAAAACTTAAACCTTTATAACCAGAGGTTCAAATCCTCTCCCTTCATAAAATGTTTATAATTAATATCTTAATACTTGTTATCCCCATTCTTCTAGCCGTAGCATTCCTAACACTAATTGAACAAAAAATTTTGGGTTATATGCAAATTCAAAAAGGGCCAAATATCATAGGACCATGTGGCCTATTACAGCCCATTACTGATGCAGTCTAATTACTCACTAAAGAACCACTATGACCAGCTACATCCTCCATTTCCGTATTTATCATTGCACCAACCCTAGCCCTAACCCTAGCCCTAAACATATGAATTCCCCTACCCACTTATTAATATAAATCTAGGAGTATTATTTATGCTAGCTACATCAAGCCTAGCTGTATACTCCATTTCATGATCCGGATCAGCTTCCAACTCAAAATACGCATTAATTGAAGCCCTACAAGCAGTAGCACAAACAATTTCATATGAAGTAACACTAGCAATTATTCTTTTATCAGTCCTCTTAAGAAACAGGTCTCTTACCCTCTCAACCTCCATCACAACACAAGAGCATTTATGAAAAATTTTCCCATCATGACCCTTAGCTATAATATGATTTATTTCCACTCGAGCAGAAACTAACCGAGCTCCCTTTGACCTAACAGAAGGAGAATCTGAACCTGTATCAGGCTTCAACATAGAATATGCAGCAGGCCCATCTGTCATATTCTTCTTAGCAGAATACGCCAACATTATCATAATAAACATTTTCTCAACAATCCTATTTCTAAGAGCGTTCCATAACCCCTACATACCAGAACTATACAAAATCAACCTTATCATCAAAACACTATTACTAACAATTTCTTTCCTATGAATTCAAGCATCCTACTCTCGACTCTGATACGATCAACTAATACATTTACTTTGAAAAAACTTCTGACTACTAACACTAGCCATATGCATATGACATGTCTCACTACCTATTATAACATCAGGCATTCCTCCGCAAACATAAGAAATATGTCTGACAAAAGAGTTACTGTGATAGAGTAAGCTATAGAGGTTTAAACGCTCTTATTTCTAGAATCATAGGAACTGAACCTATGCTTAAGAATTCAAAATTCTTCGTGCTACCACATTATACCATAATATATAGTAAGGTCAGTTAAATAAGTTATTGGGCCCATGCCCCGAAAATGTTGGTTTAAATCCTTCTCGTACTATTAAACTCCACCATCTTTATCATCATCCTAACAACCATTATCTCAGGGACCATAATTGTAATAACCAGCTCCCACTGACTACTTATTTGAATCGGTTTTGAAATAAATATACTAGCCATTATTCCCATTACAATAAAAAAGTTTACCTCATGAGCTATAGAAGCATCCACTAAATAGTTTCTAACACAGCTACCGAACCCATATTACTTATAATAGCCGTTATCACTAACCTATTATACTCCAGCCAATGAACTATTACAAAAGTCTTTAATCCAACAGCATCTATAGTAATAGCAATAGCCCTAACCATAAAACTAGGACTATCTCCATTCCACTTCTGAGTACCTGAAGTTACACAAGGCATCTCATTAACAGCATGCTTAATCTTATTAACATGACAAAAACGTGCACCCTTGTCAGTATGATACCAAATCTCACCATCCGTCAGCCTAAACCTAATATTATCCATATCCATACCATCTATTATAATCGGAGGATGAGGTGAACTAAACCAAACCCAACAATGAAAAACTACAGCTTATTCATCAGTTGCTCACAGAGGGTGAATAACAGCCATTACATTGTAAAACCCAACTATAACAATCCTAAACCTTCTAATATATATCATAATAACACTTCCCACATTCATACTATTCATTTACAGCTCAGTCACCACCACACTACCACACACAAAATAAAATACCCATTATTACAACCCTCATTCTCATCACCCTATTATCAATAGGAGGTCTTCCTCCACTATCAGGATCTATGCCAAAATGAATACTCATTCAAGAAAAACCAAAAAATAACAATATTATTTTACCCACACTAATAGCTATCACAGCGTTACTCAATCTATACTTCTACTTACGACTCACGTATTCTACAGCACTAACTATATTTCCCTCTATAAATAATATAAAAGTAAAATGACAATTTGATTTGACAAAACATCTTTCCTACCAACAGTAACTGTAATATCCACAATACTCGTATCCCTTACACCAATCCTTTCTTTCAGTATTGGATACACAGACCAGCAGCCTTCAAAGCACTAAGCAAGTATAAGTTACTTAATTCCCGCTCAATAAGGATTGCAAGACTATATCCTACATCAACTGAATGCAAATCAAACACTTTAATTTAAGCTAAATCCTCACTAGATTGGTGGGATTACATTTCCCACGAAACTTAGTTAACACCTAAATACCCTAGTCAACTGGCTTCAATCTACTCCTGCTGCAAGAAAAAAAAAAAAGCAGAAGCCCCAGCAGAATTGAAGCTGCTTCTCTGAATTTGCAATTCAATATGTAAAATTCACCATAGCACTTGGCAAAAACAGGACTCAATCCCTGTCTTTAGATTTACAGTCTAATGCTTACTCAGCCATTTTACCTACATCATAAACAGCCGACTATTCTTAACTAACGATAAAGATATCAGTACCTTATATTTACTGTTTGGTGCTTGGGCTGGAATAGTGGACACTGCCTTAAGCCTGTTAATTCATGCTGAATTAGGCTAACCTAGAACACTGCTAGGAGATGATCAGATTTACAATGAACTTGTAACAGCCCATGCATTTGTAATAATTTTTTTTATAGTTATGCCTATCACAATTGGAGGCTTCAGAAACTGACTAGTCCCACTAATGCTGGGGCACCCGATATAGCCTTTCCCCATAAATATCATACAAGCTTCTGATTACCTCCACCCTCCTTCTTACTACCACTTGCATCATCAATAGTTGAAGCCAGTGCCGGTACAGGCTGAACTGTATATCCACCCTTAGCTGGAAACCTAGCCCATGCTGGAGCTTCAGTAGACCTTACCATCTTTTCCCTACATCTAGCAGGTGTCGCCTCAATTTTAGGTGCTATTAATTTTATTACTACAATTATTAATATAAAGCCACCCACTACACCCCAACATCAAACACCACTATTTGTAATGATCCGTTTTAATTACAGCTATATTGCTGCCATTATCATTACCTGTATTAGCAGCCAGGATTACTATGCTATCAACAGACCGAAACCTAAACACAACCTTTTTTGACCCCGCGGGAGGGGGTGATCCAATCTTATATCAACACCTATTCTGATTCTTCGGACAACCTGAAGTCTATATTCTGATTTTACCTAGATTTGGAATAATCTCACATATTGTAAATTATTATTCAGGAGAAAAAAAAAGCCTTTTGGATATATAGGTAAGTATGAGCCATAATATCAATTGAATTTTTAGGATTCATTGTATGAACTCACCGTATGTTTACAGTAGGTACATATGTGGACACACGAGCATATTTTACATCAGCCATTATAATTATTGCTATTTCCGCAGGAGTAAAAGTATTTAGTTGACTAGCAACCCTTCATGGAGGTAATATCGAATGATCTCCCACCACAATACGAGCCCTAGGCTTCATTTTCCTTTTTGCAGTAAGTGAATTAACAGGAATTGTCCTAGCTAACGCATCACTAGACATTGTCCTTCACGATACATATTATGTAGTCGCACACCTCCACTACATATTATCAACGGGAGCAGTATTCACTATTATGGGAGGCTTTGTACGTTGATTCCCACTATTCTCTCAGGTTATACACTCAACTCAACATGAGCAAAAATTCACTTTGTAATTATATTTGTAGCTGTAAATATAACCTTCTTCCCACAACATTTCCTAGGTCTATCTGGAATACCATGGCAATATTCCGGCTACCCAGATGCATACACAACATGAAATACTGTCTCATCCATAGGCTCATTTATTTCAGTAACGGCGGTAATATTAATAATTTTCATAATTTGAGAGGCATTAGCATCAAAACGAGAAGTCTCAACAGTAAAGCTAACATATCTCCCGGGAGAATTCGGGAGGGGCAAAAGAAGGAGGAGAAGACCAATCTCCCAGAGTCCTTCTCGCTGGAATCCATCTTGGCTGAGAGACGCACGCACCACCAGGAAGGACCCTGAGTCAGATGATGGGCCAAGCGAGATGACTGGCCAGAGACAACCCAGAAACTAACCCATTACCATAAAACCGGAGCCTGCGAGGCACGTGGCAGAGCGGTTCTCCTGGGTTCCCCCAGGCTCTCTGCCTTGGGGTTCCTTCCCAATAAAGTCTTTTGCTTTGTCAGTACGTGTGTCTCATCGGACAGTTCCTTTCCGAGTGTTAGACAAGAGCTTACTCTCCGGCCCTGGAAGGCCCTGCAACACCTGCACCGCCTCCTCCTCAAGGTGCTGCAGTCTCCCTGGCCCAACAAATTCATTCTTCAAGCACACCCAATGCCTAGCCCCGGGGCCTTTACACGTATTCTTCCTGCCTAACAGACCCCCTGCCACCATTCTCCAGTTTAACATCCTAATTATTCCTTCACTGTACTTAAAACTTAGCATGTTTACTTAGTTTCCTTCCATTGTCTCCACTAGAGCGTAAACTCCCTAAGAAAACCTGCCTTATTAGCACTTCTCACCATGTAGCACAGCACACGGTAGGTGTGCGAGAAATGCATGCTGAGTGAATAAGATTTCGAAGCACTACTTCCTGGCCAAACTCAGTACTCTACTCTGAGACCCAGCTAGAAACCGCATGGAAAATGCTGAGAAACAGAAGCTGTAGTCCAGCATCAAGTGCCCTTTCTCTGCATTTTCTCCTGGCCCCTTGGGCCCCAGGCAGTGTCCAGGATGAGGCCATCCCTATCCATCCATCAGGAAGGGCAGCACCCAGCCCCTGCAGAGTCACCCCGGGCAAGCCCTGTGTATCGCGTCTGGTCCTCACACCAACCTGCCACACAGGAACGGCATATCCCCATTTTGCAGATGGGAAAACTGAGGCTCAGAGAGCTGAAATAAATGGCATAGCTCAGCTTTGAACCAGCAATCTGGAGCCACAGCCTGGGCTAAGCACCTCAGGAGGGAGGCTGTGCTGCCCACAGAACATCTCTCCCGAAATCATGGATGAGCACACCCACCTGTGAACTTCCAGAGCCACTCCAGGCCAATCCGGACCTTCCTCAGGGGCTTTTGTGCTGAGTGGAGGGTGATGGGGGAGGTGCACGCCTGCTGGATGTATATCTCCAGGTGGTCTTGGAGGTTCTGGCCAACTCCTGAAACCAGAGGGGGTGGTTAGGAAAATGTCTCCCAAAGGGGCTTAGCCGGCCTCTCAACATCCCCTGGTTTTGAAAACTTTTCCTCCACCCACTTATCTGCCAGGCCAGCTCCTGCTCATTCCCAGGGACACCACTCCCTCACTCCCAGCCATGTCTGGCCCTCTCGGATGCTGCCAAAGCTGCCTGCCCTTGACACTCGCTCCCAGGGCAGCACCTGTAACCATCCAGGTGCCTTCCTGCTAAGCCAGCACCCTCCACCGGGGCAGTGCCCACGCCTCCAGCCGGCACCACTCAGTGAGCTGTCCCAGAATGGCTGACCCTGCACCCTCACCCCTGGCCTGGGGAAGGAGGGAAGCAGGCCTGTCATGCTGTGCAGACCCAGCATGAGCCCATCCAAGCTAAACGGGACGCTGGGCGGGTCACTGTCATGGACCAGCACTTTCAAAGACCTCTTATGATAAAACTTCAAGCTCTGGGAGCTTGAGTTATAAGAGAGGGCAAGAGGGACAGGGACAGGCTCCAAAGGGCATCAGAAACAGTCTATGAAATAAATATTAGGCCTGGGAGAACCATCTGAACATGAACAGCATGTCAGGGTAGCTGGTGTGTCCTGAGGATGGACAACACAAAGGCCCGGACCCCTCTTGCCACACGGCTGCCCTGTTGACCTGCCTGAGCCTGGCCCAGTGGGCTTTACAGGCGGATGCTCCCTGCTAGAGGTGCCTCGCTACTGAGAGGGATGGGATGTCTGGGGAAGGGAGGAAAACGACACAAAAGCTTGGGGTTTCGCTGGGGGTAGGAGTCCAGCGAGGCCTGGGGGAACTTCAGGCTCGCGGGAACAATGTGACAGTTCTGAGGAGCCCTGACTCCTGTCCACTCCCCACTCCATGCTAATAAAGTATAATAACTTTTATTTAACAGGGACACCTCTGGGGCGCAGTGGGGAAGGGAGCTCACCAGGAAGGTGGCACACCACCGGGATGCCCAGTTGCTTGAGGTCATCTGCATTGCCCACGCCCGACAGCATGAGCAGCTGCGGAGAGTTGATAGCACCTCCGCTCAGGATCACCTCCTTGCCGGCGAAAGCCTGGAAGAGGCGAGGGGCCATGCAGCTCACACTTTCCCAGAAAAGCCAGTCAGAACCCCAAGAATACGGCCTTGGCATGACGCACCCACATGGTGGGTGGGGATCCTGCCCACAGGCTCCGGAGCAGGGAAGAGGACGCTCAGGGCGCCCCTAGGTGAAAGTAGCCCACATGTGCAGCTGTGGGAGTGTGTGATCATGAATCAAGCGTGGTTCATCCTCTGATGTATTCTGCAACAGCCTGACAGTAACGATGGTCTTAAAAACAGGACTCTAGAGCTTAAATGAGATAAATAGAAGCAGGCACTCAAACAAGCAGTTTAAATAAAGCACATGGTGAGCGACATCTTCACGTGGGATGCAGAACAATCCCCACATGCCCCTAAGTGGAAAACAGCACAGTGCAGAAGTAGGGAGTGTGATCACAGGTACGGTTTTTAAAGCCTCTGATATAAACCTATCAATTTCTGGACAAGTGTGGAAGGCAATAGCAGAAAAAGGTTCATGGGGGCACTCATGCCCGGGCACCATGGGCCCTGTGCAGGTGGCTAGACTGGGGCTTCCTCACCTCTGCCAGGCCACCAACTCTTGGGGACAGTCTTTCAGGCTGTTGCCACCAGCCGCTCACTCCTTATCATCATGTTGATGGAGACAAGGACATGACTCCTACCCACCCACACTGACTGAGCATGACCACAGGGTCACTGCCCACTCCCTCCCTGCCATGTGAGCTGCCCATGTGGTGGTCATTCACTCACCCTGTGGCTCTGGCCGTTCTTGATGTACTCCACACCCACTGCACGGGTACCTTCAAACAGCACCCTGCTCACAAATGTCTGGGTCTCAGCCGTGAGGGTGGGGCGGCTCAGTGCCGGATGCAGGTACGCACAGGCCGTGCTCCAGCGCTTGCCTGCAGGACAGAGCAAGGAGATCAGTCACAGCCCCAGCCTGTTCCCTAGGCACCTATCATGGAGGGGGAGGTAGGGAAGGACTGCAGAAAGAGGGAATTTGCCCTTCCCCTGACTGTGCAAGTTCTGCCTTCAAAGGAAGGCTGAGACCAAAATACCCTGTCCAACTGACATCCACATCTACCTGGGGCCCCTGGATGCAGGTGGGAAAACATCCCTCACCCTTGACAGGACGACAGAGACCAGGAGTGGCTGATAATGAGAGCCCTGGGTCCACCCGGGCCTTGCCTCTGCCCTGCTGCAAGGCCCGTCACTGCTCTGTGCCTCAGTACGCCCATCTGTAAGGCTTTAAAACTTGGGGCTGTGTGGCCGGAGAGCTGCCTCTTCATTCCACACCAACAGGGACCAGAGGATGCCCAAGGGGTCACCATCTCCAAGTCACTTCTCATTGGCTTTGAATGGTATTCTGTGGCCTGTCGCCAGTGTAATCTGTCATATCCCCTCCACCTCAAACCAGTCCCAGTCTGTCCACACTTACTGACCATGACAGGTGGGGTCAGGAGGGTCGGGACTGTGATAGAGCAGCGTTTCGTTTTTAGAGGAGGAACCTGGGAGATGGGGAATCGGAGGCCTCGCGCTACCTTCGTGGATGGTCATATCCATCCAGCCGAAGCCCTCTTGCTGGAAGCCGTTCATGTCCTCGGTGAGGGGGTAGCCGGCCTCCTGCGCCGCCTCCAGGAACGCGCGGTGCAGCGGGTGGCCGCTCTTGCCCCGGGACACCCGCAGGGGGCCGTCGCCGCCGCGGTACCTCCCGGCACCCAGCTCGTGCGCCTGCGCCTTGCGGAAGTAGGGCAGGCAGTGCGCGTAGTCCCAGCCTGCCGCGCCCTCCCGCTGCCAGCGCTCGTAGTCCTCGGCGTGCCCACGGATGTAGACCATGGCATTGAGCGACGACGAGCCGCCCCAGACCCGGCCACGTGGCCAGTACAGCACGCGGCCGTCCAGGCCCGGCTGCGGCTCCGTGTGGTAACACCAGTTGTACCTGTCATCGCACAGGTTGGCCACGAGGGCTGCGGGCATGTGGATCTTCCACAGGAGCCGCTTGCTCCCCGCGTACACATCCTTGGGCCCGGCCTCCAGCAGCAGCACTCGCTTGTCGGGGTCCTCCGTGAGCCGGCCGGCCAGCACGCAGCCAGCGGAGCCCGCACCCACCACCACGTGGCTGTACTCACCCCCAATCCGGGGGCGCTCGCTGGCCAGAGCACGGATGCCCCGGGGCCAGTGCTGCCCCAGGGCTCCCCATGGGCCCAGGCTCCCTCGCCTCCAGCCTCGAAGGATGCACCACATGCTTCCAGCCCAAGTCCTCTTACTTCCACGGGGCGAATGTGATGATTCACTTTCCCTAAAACAGAAAAAGAGGCTTTGAAAAGTTTAACTCAGCATGCACTGCAGAATCAGCCCAAAGCTAGGGCAGCAAAGGGCCCCTGAACGCCCGCCAGGTGCCTGCCGGGCGCTGGGTGGGGCAGGCCTGGCTGGCACACGTCCCTGCCCTGGGGAACCAGGAGGAACGAGCGGAAGCACAAGCAGGAATATCAGTCCTGTGGGACCGACGAGCACACGGCTGGAAGCACTGGAGTGGGGAGGTCCCCAGAAAGGCTTCCCTGTGACATCTGTGCATGAACCTGGAGGCCGGGCAGGAGTGTACCTGCTGGAAAACGGGGGCTTTCCAGGTTTACCCTCACTCCTCATCTGTTCAAGACAGTAAGACAGTTGCTGAGTCCCTACCACGTGCCAGGCACCATTTCCTCTCTAGCAATACTCAGAAAACAAGGCATCTGCTCTCAAAACTGATGGTCTGGGACTAGGGAGACAGATAAGACTTACATAAATAACCAAAGGAAGGTCAGGGTGAGAGGCTGGAGACTAAAGAGCTCAAAGCCTTTGACCTAAGGGCCCCAGAGGGCATGAGAGGGCTTTTCAGCAGGTGATGGGGTCAGAGCTACAATCTTTTAAGATCACTCTGTTGAGTGCTGGAGTTTTAACAAACACCAATAACTTCTGGAGTATCCTTTCCCAACAATGTTCATTTCCCAACAATGTTCATATTAATCCCAACATGCTCGGTGCACAGAGGTGGAAAAGAGTCAAGATATCCCATCAAGACCTCCACTGACACAGGAACCTCTGAGAAAGCCCCACCCATGAGGCTCAGGCACACAAGGCCCACTGAAGACTGAGGTTGCAACAGGAGAACTGGAAAACCTCAGGAAAAGCCTGATAAATCCCTCGACCCCTTCCACGAGCCTATATCAAGTAACAGCAGCAGCCTATCACTGGAGGCAGACTAAGAGGTGAGAGTGGAGAGAAAGGTTCCACGCCACCCACCCCACCCCATTCCTGCAGGCACAGGAGAAAGAGGCAGCAAGGCCTCCTAAAAGCTAAATCTGAAGCAGGAATTCTGAGAACCTTCCAGCACTCCAGGCCTCGTGCTAGCACAAGGCAGCAGCAGCCCACGGCACAACTCCCAACTGGGTTGACTCAACACTCCACACTAACGACCTGATAGAATGAAACGCATGCCCTTTTCTAGGCATAAACGCTATTTACCTCAGTCTCTACTATCCTGGTACACACAAGGTCACGCATTCAATAAAAAAATTAATAGACACAGAAATAAGAAAAAGAAATGACTCATTATAAAGAGAAAAGTAGTTAACAGAACCAGACCAAGGGGACCCATCCAGACGTTAGAACTATCAAGCAAAGACTTTAAAATAACCAAGTTTAACATCTTAAAAGATTTAGTTGAAAAGGTGGACATGTTGAACAGATAGGCAATTTCAGCAAAAAGTTGGCAACTACTAAAAAAGGCACAAACAGAACTGCTAAAAATTAAAAAAAAATTTTAATTACCAGAAATGAATAAGTTGACTGGACATAGAAAAGAATAAGTGAAACTGAACATTAGGTTAATAAAAATTATCCAAAGGGAAATAAAAAGAGAAGAAGGAGTGAAAGAGGGAGAGAGAGAGAAAAGAGCAACTGAGAGCATGGGATGATATCAAACTGTCTAAAGTATAGACAACTGGAGTCCCAGAAGTAGGAAAGGGATAAAGGGAAAAAAGAAGAGGGGGAGAGAGGAGAAGCAGAGGGAGAAGGGGAGAGAGGCAGAGAAGGACAGAGAAAGAACAGGGGAGAAAAGCTATCTGAAGAGATAATTGCTAAGACTTTCCCAATATTAATGCAAGACAAAAACACCAGAGATTCAAGAAGCTTAGAGCATCTTCAGCAAGATCAATACAAAGAGAAACACATCTAGGTACATCACAGTCAAATTGCGGAAACCCCAGAAAAAAAATCATCAAAGCAGCTGCCCCCCCCCCAAAAAAAAAAAACATATGTACAGAGGAATAAATTTAAGAGTGGCTGCAAACTTCTCATCAGAAAACTTACAATACAGGATCGGATCTAAATGGTGGGGGAGTAGGACAGGAAGCTCACCTTCTCCTGCAAATACATCAAAAATACATCTACATGTGGAACGATTCTCACAGAATACCTACTGAACGCTGGCAAAAGACCTCAGGCTTCCAAAAGAGCAAGAAAATCTCCACATCAGTGAGTAGGACAAAAGAAAAAGAGAGAGAGAGAGAGAGAGAAAGGAATTGGGGCAGGACCTGTGCCCCCAGGAGGGAGCTGTGAAAAAGGAAATGTTTCTGCACACTGCTAAGTCCCCTCACTGGCGGCAGGGACTGAGGGCTGAGGCTTGGGCTTCACAGGTCAGACCAGGGAGAGGACTGGGATTGGCTGTGTCAAGGCAGCCTGTGGGGGCCAGGGTGTGCTCACCACAACTGAGGGAGTGTGGGAAGAAGCCTGGGCCCGCCAGAGAGGCAAGGCGCTACTGTTGGGTGGCGTGAAAGACAGGGGCAGGGCCACCATAGGAGCTTCTTTCTCCATGTAGGGCACCGCCTACTGGAACTCTGAGGGCAGGTGCGAGCCACCGTTGCCACCTTGGACTTCAGAGACGGGCATGGACCGTTGCTGCCACTGAGGGTCCCTTGACTGGGCACCAAACACTGCCCCTGCCTTCCTGGGAGCCCGCGTGGGCCACACACCTGCACACCCCCTGGCAAGGGGATAACGGCCAGTACACGCTGAGGAAACAGACAGCAAGCATCCAAACCAAAAGCAGCCCTCACACCAAAAAAATATTAAACCCACACATGCCACATAGGGATCCTCCTGCATAAAATAGCCCTCCAAGACTACAGTAGATAACTGTTTCTCCTAAACTCACAGAGTAAGAGAAATATAAGCAAAATGAAGAAGCAAATGAACCACCCCCAGTTAAAAGACCAAGAGAATTCCCCTGAAGGAACAAGCAATGAAACAGACCTCTTCAGTCTAACAGACACCAAATTCAAAAAAGAGGTGAACTAACACAATATTGTAAAGCAATTATACTCCAATAAGGATGTTAAAAAAAGGAGGTGAAAATGAAAACACTGAAGGAATTAAGAAAGGCTATCAGAGAAATGCAGATTACTGTAAAAAAGGAACTAGAAACTATAAGGAGAAGCCAGGAAAAATTAGAAAATTCATTTGCTAAGATGAAAGCTGAGCTGAAGGCAATGAATAGCAGAATGCAGAATGCAGAAGAAAGAATAAATGATCTGGAAGACAGAATAATGGAAATTACCCAATCAAAACAGCAGACAGAAAGCCAAATGAAAAAAAAAACGAAAGCAATATAAGATAACATAAAGCGTGCCAATCTACACATAATAGGGAAGAAGGAGAAGACAGAGAAAAGGGGATTGAAAATGTATATGAAAAAATTATGGCTGAAAACTTCCCAAACCTAAAGAAGGAAACAGATATCCAGGTACAGGAAGCACAGAGGGTCCCAAACAAGATGAACCCAAACAGACCTACACCAAGACATATGATAATAAAAATGGCAAAAGTTAAAGATAAAGAGAGGATTCTAAAGGCAGCAAAAGAAAAACAAAGAGTTAATTACAAGGGAAACCCCATAAGGCTATCAGCTGATTTCTCTACAGAAACACTGCAGGCCAGAAGGGAGTGGCAAAATATTTTTAAAGCCTTAAAAGAGAAAAATCTGCAATCTAGAATATTCTAACCAGCAAGAATATCATTTAGAATAGGAGAAAAATTAAAGAATTTTTCAGACAAGCAAAAACTAAAGGAATACAGCAATACTAAACCTAACCTAAAAGAAATATTGAAAGGTCTTCTTTAGATAGAAAAGAAGCAAGAAGATATAAAAAGAAGGAAATCAAAATTGGAAAGTAAATCACTTAAAGTAGCCAGTATACAGATCAAAAAGAAAAAAACAAAAACGAAAACCTATTTGTGAAAGCGATGATAAACAAAAGAACAGCAAAAGGATAAACATGAAAATGTAAAAAAGAACATCAAAATCATAAAATGTGGGGAAGGAGAGTAAGAAAATGCAGTTGTTTTTTTTTTCAAGAATGTGTTTGAACCTATAAGACTATAAGTCTAAAGCAAGAAGATATAGGAAGGGGTTAAAATACTTGAAAAACAGGGCAACCACAAATCAAAAACATACAATAGATTCACAAAAAACAAAAAGAAGAGAACACAAGTATAAAATAAAAGGCAATCATCAAACCACAAAAAGAAAAAGGAACAAAAAAGAAACATAGAGTCAACTGGAAAACAAGACTTGAAATGGCAATAAATACATACATATCAATAATTACCTTAAATGTCAATGGACTGAACCCTCCAATCAGAAGACGTAGAGTGGCAGACTGGATTAAAAAAAAAAGAGCCTACAATATGCTGCCTACAAGAGACCCACCTTACGGCAAAGGACACACATAGATTCAAAGTGAAGGGATGGAAACGGAAATGACAAGAAAGCGAGAGTTGCAATACTCATATCAGACAAAATAGATTTTAAAACAAAGGCCACAGAGAAAGATAAAGAAGGACACTATATAATGGTAAAAGGATCAATACAAGAAGAGGATTTTACACTCGTCAACATATATGCACCCAATATAGGAGCACCCAAATACTAACAGACATAAAGGGAGAAACTGATGGGAATGAAATAAGAGACTTTAACACCCCACTCACATCAGTGGACAGATCTCCTAGACAGAAAATCAATAAGGCAACAGAGATCCTAAATGATACAACAGAACAGATTTAATTGATATTTTCAGGATATCACATCAAAGAAAACCCCACATATTTTGCAAGTGCACATGGGACAGTCTCTAGGATTGACCACATACTAGGGCACAAAACTAATCTCAGCAAATTAAAGAGTATAGAAATTATTTCAAGCATCTTCTCTGACCACAACGGCATGAAACTAGAAATCAACCACAGGAAAAGAAATGAGAAAAAAATAATTTCATGGAGACCAAACACCATGCTACTAAAAAACCATGGGTCAACAAGGAAATCAAAAAGGAAATTTAAAAGTACGTCGAGACAAACGACAATGAAAAGACAATCATACAAAATTTATGGGATGCGGCAAAAGCAGTTCTTAGAGGGAAGTTCATAGTGATACAGGCCTTCCTTAAAAAATAAGAAAAATCTCAAATAAACAACCTAACATACCACCTAAAAGAATCAGAAAAAGAAGAACAAACTAAACCTAAAGTCAGCAAAAGGAAGGAAATAATAAAGATGCAGAAGGAAATAAATAAAATAGAGATTAAAAAAATAGAAAAAAAATCAATAAAGTCAAGAGCTGGTTCTTTGAAAGGGTAAACAAAATTGACAAACCTCTGGTCAGGCTCACCAGAAGAAAAGAGAGTGAACCCAAATAAAATAAGAAATAAAAAAGGAGAAATCTCAACTGATACTGCAGAAATACAAGAAAGAAAAAAAAAACAAACAAACATAAGAGAGGGAATTCCCTGGCAGTCCAGTGATTAGGACTTCACACTTTCACTGCTCTGGGCCCAAGTTTGATCCCTGGTTGGGGAATTAAGATCCTGCAAGATGCATGGTGTGGCCAAAAAACAATTTTTTTAATTAAAAAAAAAAACCATAAGAGAATACTATGAACAATTATATGACAACATATTTGACAACCAAGAAGAAATGGACAACTTTCTAGAAATATACAGCCCACCAAAATTAAATCAAGAAGAAATAGTTAATTTGAACAGACTGATCACTAGAAATGAAATAGAATCTGTAAAAACAAACAAACAAAAAACAAAACAAAACAACCCCCTATGAACAAAAGTCCAGGCCCAGATGGCTTCACAGGCAAATTCTACCTAACATACAAAGTAGAACTTATAGTGATCCTTCTCACTCTTCCAAAAGATTCAACAGCAGGGTACACTCCCAAAGACATTCTATTAAGCCACCATCACCCTGATACCAAGACCAGACAATGATACCACCAAAAAAGAAAATTACAGATCAATATCTTTGATGAATATAGATGCAAAAATCCTCAACAAAATATTAGCAAACCAAATCCAACAACACACAAAAAAGGTCATACACCACAATGAAGTGGGATTCATCCCAAGTTCAAAAGGGTGGTTCAACATATGCAAATCAATCAATGTAATACACCACATAAACAAAAGAAAATTCAAAAACCACATGACCATCTCAATAAATGCAGAAAAGCATTTGACAAAAATTCAACATCCAGTCATGATAAAAACTGTTACCAAAGTAGGTACAGAGAGAACATATTTCAACATAATAAAAGCCATTTCTGACAAACCCACAGCCAATATAACACTCAATGGTGAAAAGCTGAAACCCTTCCTGCTAAAATCTGGAACAAGACAAGGATGCCCACTCTCACCACTTCTATTCAACATAGTATTGGAAGTCCTAGCCACAGCAATCAGAAAAGAAAAAAGTAAATAAAACTTATTCAGATTGGAGAGGAAGAGGTAAAACTGACACTATATGCAGACGACATGATACTAGATATAGAAAACCCTAAGAACTTCATCAAAAACTACTAGATCTTGCGGCGAGCCGCCTCCGACCAGCAGAATGACGAGTCGCCACACGCAAGATTCTTCTCGTATCACACTTTATTGGAGCACAGCTTGGTTAAAGAAAAGATGGAAGGAAGACACCGCAATCCTATAGCAGTCTGCTTATATAGGGATTAAGAACATGTGTCGCTCTGTGATTGGCTTTCGCCGATGGTGCGACTTGTGAGCCAGCATCGGATAGGTCGCTACTTTAAAACCTCATTAGTATACTTAGCGCAAGCGCAGTGGCCACAGGAAGGATGATTCAGCTTACTTCAGCTTCCTGCTGCGTGGCAGTTAGCTGACCGCGCCCTACATCTCCCCCTTTTTTATTTACTAGAATCACCAAGCAGAATGTAGCCCGTACAAGTGTTCACCTCATGATGTGCTCACTGTTCGAGGGCAGCCTTCCGTTGGCATGTCTGAGACACCTTCCTGCGTGCAATGCCAACAAGGGCTGCAGGGTGCAAAGGCTGACTCAGAATAAGTTTTGATTCCCTATAGAGGTGCAATGGCAACAGGGCCTCTCCGTGCAAGGGCAATCCATTCGAATTGTTTAGGACGGAGATCCAGGCTGCGGGAGAATCACCTTCACTAACAGCCAAAAGTGCTTGAGTGAGTAGGACCTTATCTCGATGTGCCCTGACGCGCATGCGACAGACCAACCAGAGACATATTATAATCCCAAATATACAGCAGAGCCCAAAGATCCCCACCCCTACCCACTCTTTAAAGAAGGAAAAGGCAGAAGAGAGCCAAGAGGTAAAATCTCCAAAGGTAACGGGTTCCAGCTTGGTAGCATTCAGTTGCATAATCTGAATCTTTTGCTTAAATATCATCCGTTCAGCTTCTTGAGACCAGTTTCCCTTTAGGAATTCTCCAATCTCTGCACTCCTATTCAGGGCATCTGTAAAGTGGCCAAAGCAGAAATATCCATGCCTACTCCTGCCTCATTAACTAATAACCAAGAATAAAATGGCCATCCTTCAAAATACCACTTTGTACTATCATTTCCTTTTGTCTTTCTTCCCATATAGGACTTTAAATCAGGGGAAAATTGAAAGCCTGAACTAAGTTCATACTTAGCATAAGTTCCCCCCTGACAAGGGGTAAAGACTGGGGGTGTTGATGTGACTGGCTCACAATAGGGGGCGACAACAGTCCTGTTGGCACTTGTTTTATCAGAAGCATTATTTCTTAAAGGAACTATCCCTGTATGTTCCAAAACTAAAGTGGTAATATTCATCTCATTTTCACTGGAATTCCCTATACCTGAACCTGAAGTGTGGCCTTGAGTTATCTTGCTCAAAGCTTCATTCAACATATTCAATGGAACCAAATTATTTCTAAGTGGATTGTTCCAAGTGGTCAAGGTTATCCTGGCCAAAAGGATACAATCCTTTGTGGAATTCCAACTAATACAAAGACTTCGATTCAAAATAAAATCACTGGCATTATACGGTGCCCAGTCATAATTCAATGGCTGGGTACAGGCCGTATTCATTTCACAACTAGTGGAATAAAATATTGGAAGAACTCTGCTCTGAGAGTGAACCGGCATGGGAACTGGCCAGGTCCGGCTAATTCCCCAGAACGTCATGTTCTCTGCCCTAAGCAAGGGAAGAATCATCAGGAACATCCAGCTCAGCATCTTCTCTGAAGTTTTCTTCAACAATTCTCGTCAGTCTTGATGGCACCCAGATCGGATCTTGATCCGACGGTTCACTCCGTGTGTCGAGTTCTGAATCGGTCCTCCATGCAGGGCGCGAAGTTCCCGGGTTTCGGCACCAAATGCGGCGAGCCGCCTCCGACCAGCAGAATGACGAGTCGCCACACGCAAGATTCTTCTCGTATCACACTTTATTGGAGCACAGCTTGGTTAAAGAAAAGATGGAAGGAAGACACCGCAATCCTATAGCAGTCTGCTTATATAGGGATTAAGAACATGTGTCGCTCTGTGATTGGCTTTCGCCGATGGTGCGACTTGTGAGCCAGCATCGGATAGGTCGCTACTTTAAAACCTCATTAGTATACTTAGCGCAAGCGCAGTGGCCACAGGAAGGATGATTCAGCTTACTTCAGCTTCCTGCTGCGTGGCAGTTAGCTGACCGCGCCCTACAAGATCTAATAAATGAATTCAGCAAAGTAGCAGGATACAAGATTAACATTCAGAAATTGTTTGCATTTTTTTAAACAGCAGATCCTTGTTGGTTGTCTATTTTAAATATAGCAGTGTGTAAATGTCAATCCCACACTCCCAAACTATCCCTCCCCTCCCCACATTTCTTTACACTAACAATGAAATATCAGAAAGGGAATGTAAAAAAAAAAAAACTTTTAGGACCTAGAAGAACTAAAGAGCAAACAAACAATGATGAACAACACAATAAATGAAATTTAAAATTCTCTAGAAGGAATCAATAGCAGAATAACTGAGCCAAAGAATGTTTAACTGACCTGGAAGATAAAATAGCGGAAATAATTACCACAGAGGAGAATAAAGAAAAAAGAATGAAAAGAATTGAGGACAGTCTCAGAGACATCTGGGACAATATTACATGCACCAACATTCAAATAATAGGGGTCCCAGAAGAAGAGAAAAAGAAAGGGACTGAGAAAATATTTGAAGAGATTGTAATTGAAAACTTCCCTAATATGGGTAAGGAAATAGTCAATCAAGTCCAGGAAGTGCAGAGAGTCCCATACAGGATAAATTCAAAGAGAAACGTGCCAAGACAAATATTAATCAAACTATCAAAAATTAAACACACAAAAAAATAGTAAAATCAGGAAGGGAAAAACAACAAATAACATACAAGGGAATCCCCATAAGGTTACCAGCTGATCTTTCAGCAGAAACTCTGCAAGCCAGAAGGGAGTGGCAGGAAAATTTTAAAGTGATGAAAGGGAAAAAGCTAAAATCAATATTACTCTACACAGCAAGGATCTCATTCAGAATAGACAGAGAAATTAAAACCTTTACAGACAAGCAAAAACTAAGAGAAATCAGCACCACCAAAGCAGCTTTACAACAAATGCTAAAGGAACTTCTCTAGGCAGGAAACAGAAGAGAAGGAAAAGACCTACAATAACAAACCCCAAACAATTAACAAAATGGTAATAGGAACATACATATTGATAACTACCTTAAAGGTAAATGGACTAAATGCTCCAACCAAAAGACATAGACTGGCTGAATGGATACAAAAATGAGACCCATATATATGCTGTCTACAAGAAAACCACTTCAAACCTAGGGACACATACACACTGAAAGTGAGGGGATGGAAAAAGATATTCCATGCAAATGGAAATCAAAAGAAAGGTGGAGTAGCAATTCACATATCAGACAAAATAGACTTTAAAATAAAGACTATTACAAGAGAAAAAGAACGACACTACATAATGATCAATGGATCAATCCAAGAAGATATAACAATTGTAAAAATTTATGCACCCAACATAGGAGCACCTCAATACATTAGGCAAATGCTAACAGCCATGAAAGGGGAAATCGACAGTAACACAATCATAGTAGGAGACTTTAACACCCCACTGTCACCAATGGACAGATCATTCAAAAGGAAAATAAATAAGGAAACAGAGGCTTTAAATGATACATTAAAAAAGATGCACTTAATTGATATTTATAGGACATTCCATCCAAAAAACAGCAGATTACACATTTTTCTCAAGTGCTCATGGAACATTCTCCAGGATAGATCATATCTTGGGTCACAAAGCAAGCCTTGGTATATTTAAGAAAACTGAAATGGTATCAGTTATCTTTTCCTACCACAACGCTATGAGACTAGATAGCAATTACAGGAAAAAAATCTGTAAAAAATACAAACACATGGAAACTAAACAATACACTACTATATAACCAAGAGATAGTTGAAGAAATCAAAGAGGAAATCAAAAAACAGCTAGAAACAAATGACAATGAAAACATGATGACCCAAAACCTATGGGATGCACCAAAAGCAGTTCTAAGAGGGAAGTTTTTAGCAATACAAATCTACCTCAGGAAACAAGAAACATCTGAAATAAAAAACCTAACCTTACACCTAGAGCAATTAGAGAAAGAAGAACAAAAAAACCCTAAAGTTAGAAGAAGGAAAGAAATCATAACGATCAGAGCAGAAATAAATGAAAAACAAATGAAGGAAACAATAGCAAAGATCAATAAAAGTAAAAGCTGGTTCTTTGAGGAAGATAAACAAAATTGATAAACCATTAGCCAGACTCATAAAGAAAAAAAGGGACAATACTCAAATCAATAGAATTAGAAAAGAAAAAGAAGTAACAACTGACACTGCAGAAATAAAAAGGATCATGAGACATTACTAAAAGCAACTATATACCAATAAAATGGACAACCTGGAAGAAATGGACAAATTCTTAGAAAAGCACAACCTTCCGAGACTGAACCAGGAAGAAATAGAAAATACAAACAGACCAATCACAAGCACTGAAATTGAAACTGTGATTAAAAATCTTCCAACAAACAAAAGGCCAGGACCAGATGGCTTCACAGGCAAATTCTATCAAACATTTAGAGAAGAGTTAACACTCATCCTTCTCAAACTCTTCCAAAATATAGCAGAGGTAGGAACATTCTCAAACGCATTCTACGAGGTCACCATCACTCTGATACCAAAACCAGACAAAGATGTCACAAAGAAAGAAAACTGCAGGCCAATATCACTGATGAACATAGATGCAAATATCCTCAACAAAATACTAGCAAACAGAATCCAACAACACATTAAAAGGATCATACACCATGATCAAGTGGGGTTTATCCCAGGAATGCAAGGATTCTTCAATATATGCAAATCAATCAATGTGATACACCATATTAACAAACTGAAGGAGAAAAAACATATGATCATCTCAACAGATGCAGGAAAAGCTTTCGACAAACTTCAACACCCATTTATGATAAAAACCCTCCAGAAAAGAGGCATAGAGTGAACTTACGTCAACATAATGAAGGCCATATATGACAAACCCACAGCCAACATCATTCTCAAGGGTGAAAGACTGAAACCATTTCCTCTAAGATGAGGAACAAGACAAGATTGTCCACTCTCACCACTATTATTCAACATAGTTTTGGAAATTTTAGCCACAGCAATCAGAGGAGAAAAAGATATAAAAGGAATCCACATCAGAAAAGAAGAAGTAAAACTGTCACTGTTTGCAAATGACAAGACACTATAAATAGAGAAACCTAAAGATGCTACCAGAAAACTAGTAGAGCTAATCAATGAATTTGGTAAAGTAGCAGGATACAAAATCAATGCACAGAAATCCCTTGCCTTCCTATATACTAATGGTGAAAAATCTGAAAGAGAAATTAAGGAAACACTCCTATTTACCACTGCAACAAAAAGAATAAAATACCTAGATAAACCTACCTAAGGAGACAAAAGACGTGTACGCAGAAAACTATAAGATACTGATAAAAGAAATTAAATATGATACAAAGAGATGGAGAGATACACCATGTTCTTGGATTGGAAGAATCAACACTGTGAAAATGACTATACACCCCAAAGCAATCTACAGATTCAATGCAATCCCTATCAAATTACCACTGGCATTTTTCACAGAACTAGAACAAAAAATTTCACAATATGTATGGAAACACAAAAGACCCCGAATAGCCAAAGCAATCTTGAAAAGGAAAAACAGAGCTGGAGGAATCAGGCTCCCTGACTTCAGATTATACTACAAACCTACAGTAATTAAGACAGTATGGTATTGGCACAAAAACAGAAATATAGATCAATGGAACAGGATAGAAAGCCCAGAGATAAACCCACACACATATGGTCACCTTATTTTTGATAAAGGAGGCAAGAATATACAATGGAGAAAAGACAGCCTCTTGGATAAGTTGTGCTGGGAAAACTGGACAGCTACCTGTAAAAGAATGAAATTAGAACACTCTCTAACACCATACACAAAAATAAATTCAAAATGGATTAAAGACCTAAATGGAAGGCCAGACAGTATAAAACTCTTAGAGAAAAACACAGGAAGAACACTCTATGACATAAATCACAGCAAGATCTTTTTTGACTCACCTCCTAGGGAAATGGAAAAAAAGCAAAAATAAACAAATGGGACCTAATGAAACTTAAAAGCTTTTGCACAGGAAAGGAAACAATAATCAAGATGAAAAGACAACCCTCAGAATGGGAGAAAATATTTGCAAATGAAGCAACTGACAAAGAATTAATCTCCAAAATTTACAAGCAGCTCATGCAGCTCAATATCAAAAACAAACAACCCAATCCAAAAATGGGCAGAAGACCTAAATAGACACTTCTCCAAAGAAGATATACAGATTATCAACAAACACATGAAACGATGCTCAACATCACTAATCATTAGAGAAATGCAAATCAAATCTACAATGAGGTATCACCTCACACCAGTCAGAATGGCCATCATCAAAAAATCTACAAACAATAAATGCTGGAGAGGGTGTGGAGAAAAGGGAACCCTCTTGCTCTGTTGGTGGGCATGTAAATTGATACAGCCACTATGGAGAACAGTATGGAGCTTCCTTAAAAAACTAAAAATAGAACTACCATACGACCCAGCAATCCCACTACTGGGCATATACCCTGAGAAAACCGTAATTCAAAAAGAGTCATGTATCACAATGTTCACTGCAGCTCTATTTACAATAGCCGGGACATGGAAGCCACCTAAGTGTCCATCAACAGATGAATGGATAAAAAAGATGTGACATATATACAATGGAATATTACTTAGCCATAAAAAGAAATGAAGGTGAGTTATTTGTAGTGAGGTGGATGGACCTAGAGTCTGTCATACAGAGTGAAGTAAGTCAGAAAGAGAAAAACAAATACCGCATGCTAACACATATATATGGAATCTAAAAAAAAAAAAAAAAGAATCTGAAGAACATAGTTGCAGGGCAGGACTAAAGAGGTAGACATAGAGAATTGACTTGATGACATGGGGTGAGAGGGCAAAGCTGGGGCAATGTGAGAGTAGCAACGACATATATACACTACTGAATGTAAAATAGTTGGCTGGTGGGAAGTATCAGCATAACACAGGGAGATCAGCTCCGTGCTTTGCGATGAATGAGAGGGGTGGGATAGGGAGGATGGGAGGGAGGCTCAAGAGGGAGTGTATGTGGGGACTTGTGTATGCATATGGCTGATTTGCTTTGTTGTGCAACAGAAACTAACACGGTACTGTGAAGCAATTATACTCCAATAAAGATCTATTAAAAATAAATAAATAAATCCAATAAATGATTTTTAAAAAGTGGGCAGAACACCCTAATAGACATTTCAACAAAGAAGACATACAGATGGCCAATAGGTACATGAAAAGATGCTCAACATCGCTAATTATTAGAGAGATGCAAATCAAAACTACAATGAAGTAACACCTCACACCAGTTAGAATGGCCATCATCAAAAAGTCTACAAATAATAAATGCTGGAGAGGGTCTGGAGAAAAGGGAACACTCCTACACTGCTGGTGGGAATGTAAATTGGTGCAGCCACTATGGAAAACAGTATGAAGCTTCCTCAGAAGACTGAAAATAGAGTTACCATACGATCCAGCAATCCCACTCCTTGGCATATACCCAGACAAAACTATAATTCCAAAAGATACATGCACCCCTATGTCCATAGCAGCACTATTCACAATAGCCTAGACATGGAAACAACCTAAATATTCATTGACAGATGAATGGACAAAGAAGATGTGGTAAATACATACAATGGAATACTACTCATCCATAAAAAAGAATGAAATAATGCCATTTGCAGCAACATGGATGCAACCAGAGATTATCGTACTAAGTAAGTCAGAAAGAGAAAAATACCATATGATATCACTTATAAGTGGGATCTAAACTATAGCACAAATGAACCTATCTACAAAACAGAAACAGACTCACAGGCATAGAGAACAGAATTGTGGTTGCCAAGGGGGAGGGGGGAGGGGGGAAGGAGAGGGATGGACTGGGAGTTTGGAGTTAGTAGATGCAAACTATTACATTTAAAATGGATAAACAACAAAAGTCCTACTGTACTGCACAGGGAACTATAGCCAATTTCCTGGGATAAAGTATAATGGAAAAGAATAGTAAAAAAATAATGTATACATGTGTTTAACTGTCACTGCTGTATAGCAGAAATTAGCACAACATTGTAAACCAACTATACTTCAATACAAAATTTTTTATTAAAAAAATAAAGGAAATATACAGTCCAGAAGATAATGGAGTGACAAATTTAAAGTACTGAAAGGGGAGGAAAAAACCCAAACAACCAGTAAACAGAATTCTCTCTACCCAGTAAAGATATTTCAAATATGAAGGAGAAATAAAGACATCTTCAGAGAAACAGAAGCTGAGAGAATTTATTACCACTTGGATGTGCACTGCAAGAAGTTCCTCAGGCAAAAGGAGTATGATACCAGATAAAAATTTCAATCTATTTATACAAAGAAAGGGGGAGCAATAGGAAATGGTAAAAAATTGTGAGTGTATTAGTTTCTTATGGCTGCTGTAACAAATTACCATAAACATGGTGGCTCAAAACAACACACATTTATTCTCTTACAGTTTTGGAAACCAGAGTATGAAATCAGTTTCACTGGGCTAAAGTCAAGGTGCTGGCTGGGCTGGTTGCTTCTAGAAGCTCACTAGAGGAGAATCTGTTTCCTTGCCTTTTCTAGATTCTAGGGGCCACCTGCATTTCCTTACTTGCAAGAAAGTAGCCCCTTTCTTGCATCAGTGCAGCCTCTTGTTTCTGTCATCACATCTCCTATTTCTGTAGTAGTATCTACCTCTTATTAGGATACTTGTGATTACATCATTGGGGCCACCTGGATAATCCAGGGTAATTTCTCCACCTCAAGATTCTGAATCTCATCTGCAAAGTCCCTTTTGCCATATAAGGTAACATATTCACAGACTCTAGGGTAAGGACATGGATATCATGCGGGGCCATTGTTTAAGCCTACCACAGTGGGTAAATACAATACACTTCTCCCTGTATTTTTAATCTCTTTAGAATATAATTGGCTATCTAAAGCAAAAGTACTAAAATATACTATAGGGTTCATAATATATGTAACATTAAAATATATATAACAACAATAGCACAAAGAATGGGAGAGGGGAGAAATACAAGTATACTTTTATAAGGTTATTATACCAGAAATGAAGTGGTATAATATTATTTGAAGGTATGCTAAGTTTAAGTTATATATTGCTAAGTTATATATTGTAAAACCTTACAGAATCACTAAAAAATTAAATAAAAAAGAATTGTAGCTAATAAGTAAATAGTGGTAATAAATAAAATAAAATATTCAAAAGAGGTAGAAGAAAGTAGGAAGAGATGGGACAAATAAGAGCAAACAGCAAAATAGTAGATTTAAATCCAACCATATCAATAATTGTATGAATTGTAAATAGTCTAAATACTTCAATTAAAATGCACAGATTGCCAAATGGGATTTAAAAAAATAAAGCAAGACTCAAATATATGCTGTCTGCATAAAAAGAAAACCCACTTTATTTTATTTTATTTTTTTGGCTTTAGACCATCAATTTACCTAAATATCATTTTATTATTTATTTTTGCATTTTAACTTAAAATTCTCAAATTAAATTGGCAATCATATATGTCCCCTATAAATTAAAAACTATAAGGAAAAGATGAATTTAAAGATGATTATTTCTTTTAACTATTGGGTTTTTTACTTTTTTTTTTACAGCAGGTTTCTTATTTATCTATTTTATGCATATTAGTGTATACATGTCAATCCCAATCTCCCAATTCATCCCACCACCACACCCCACCCCTGCTTTCCCCCCTTGGTGTCCATATGTTTGTTCTCTACATCTGTGTGTCTCTTTCTGCCTTGCAAACCGGTTCATCAGTACCATTTTTCTAGATTCCACATATATGTGTTAATATACGATATTTCTCTTTCTTTGTTTTTAATTTTTATTTTATTATTTTTTAACATCTTTATTGGAGTATAATTGCTTTACAATGGTGTCTTGGTTTCTACTGTATAACAAAGTGAATCAGCTATACATATACATATATACCCGTATCCCCTCCCTCTTGAGTCTCCCTCCCACCCTCCCTATCCCACCCCTATAGGTGGTCACAAATCACGGAGCTGATCTCCCTGTGCTATGCAGCTGCTTCCCACTAGCTCTCTGTTTTACATTTGGTAGTGTATATATGTCCATGCCACTCTCTTACTTCGTCCCAGTTTACCCTTCGCCCTCCCCGTGTCCTCAAGTCCATTCTCTATGTCTGCGTCTTTATTCCTGTCCTGACCCTAGGTTCTTCAGACCATTTTTTTTTTTTAGATTCCATATATATGTATTAGCATACGGCATTTGTTTTTCTCTTTCTGACTTACTTCACTCTGTATGACAGTCTCAGGGTCCATCCACCACGCTACAAATAACTCACTTTCATTCGTTTTTATGGCTGAGTAATATTCCATTGTATATATGTGCCACATCTTCTTTATCCATTCATCTGTCGAAGGACACTTAGGGGGTTTCCATGTCCTGGCTATTGTAAATAGAGCTGTAATGAACATTGTGGTACGTGATTCTTGTTTCTTTTTTTTTTTTTTTTTGAATTTCATTTTATTTTTTTATACAGCAGGTTCTTATTAGTTATCCATTTTATACATATTAGTGTATATATGTCAATCCCAATCTCCCAATTCATCACACCACCACCCTCCCCCCACCACTTTCCCCCCTTGGTGTTCATGTTTGTTCTCTACATCTGTGTTTCAATTTATGCCCTGCAAACCGGTTCATCTGTACCATTTTTCTAGGTTCCACAGATATGCGTTAATATACGATATTTGTTTTTCTCTTTCTGACTTCCTTCCTCTGTATGACAGTCTCTAGATCCATCCACATCTCTACAAATGACTCAATTTCATTCCTTTTTATGGCTGGGTAATATTCCATTGTATATATGTACCACATCTTTTTTATCCATTCATCTGCTGAGGGACATTTAGGCTGCTTCCATGTCCTGGCTATTGTAAATAGTTCTGCAATGAACATTGGGGTGCATGTGTCTTTTTTTTTTTTAACATCTTTATTGGGGTATAATTGCTTTACAATGGTGTGTTAGTTTCTGCTTTATAACAAAGTGAATCAGTTATACATATGTTCCCATATGTCTTCCCTCTTGCGTCTCCCTCCCTCCCACCCTCCCTATCCCACCCCTCCAGGCTGTCACAAAGCACCGAGCCAATATCCCTGTGCCATGTGGCTGCTTCCCACTAGCTATCTACCTTACGTTTGTTAGTGTGTATATGTCCATGACTCTCTCTCGCCCTGTCACAGCTCACCCTTCCCCCTCCCGATATCCTCAAGTCCATTCTCCAGTAGGTCTGCGTCTTTATTCCTGTCTTACCCTAGGTTCTTCATGACATTTTTTTTCCTTAAATTCCATATATATGTGTTAGCATACGGTATTTGTCTTTTTCTTTCTGACTTACTTCACTCTGTATGACAGACTCTAGGTCTATCCACCTCATTACAAATAGCTCAATTTTGTTTCTTTTTATGGCTGAGTAATATTCCATTGTATATATGTGTCACATCTTCTTTATCCATTCATCCAATGATGGGCACTTAGGTTGTTTCCATCTCCGGGCTATTGTAAATAGAGCTGCAATGAACATTTTGGTACATGACTCTTTTTGAATTTTGGTTTTTTCAGGGTATATGCCCAGTAGTGGGATTGCTGGGTCATATGGTAATTCTACTTTTAGTTTTTTAAGGAACCTCCAAACTGTTCTCCGTAGCCATTTACATTCCCACCAACAGTGCAAGAGGGTTCCCTTTCCTCCACACCCTCTCCAGCATTTGTTGTTTGTAGATTTTCTGGTGATGCCCGTTTTAACTGGTGTGAGGTGATACCTCATTGTAGTTTTGATTTGCATTTCTCTAATAATTACTGATGTTGAGCAGCTTTTCTTGTGCCTCTTGGCCATCTGTATGTCTTCTTTCAAGAAATGTCTATTTAGGTCTTCTGCCCATTTTTTGACTGGGTTGTTTTCTTAATATTGAGCTGCATGAGGTGTTTATATATTTTGGAGATAAATCCTTTGTCCATTGATTCATTTGCAAATATTTTCTCCTGCTCTGAGGGTTGTCTTTCCGTCTGGTTTATAGCTTGCTGTGCAAAAGCTTTTAAGTTTCATTAGGTCCTATTTGTTTATTTTTGTTTTTATTTCCATTACTCTAGGAGGTGGGTCAAAAAAGATCTTGCTGTGATTTATGTCAAAGAGTGTTCTTCCTATGCTTTCGTCTAAGAGTTTTATAGTGTCCGGTCTCACATTTAGGTCTTTCATCCATTTTGAGTTTATTTTTGTGTATGGTGTTAGGGAATGTTCTAATTTCATTTTTTTACATGTAGCTGTCCAGTTTTCCCAGAACCACTTACTGAAGAGACTGTCTTTTCTCCATTGTATATCCTTGCCTCCTTTGTCATAGATTAGTTGACCATAGGTGCATGGGTTTATCTCTGGGCTTTCTATCCTGTTCCGTTGATCTAAATTTCTGTTTTTGTGCCAGTACCATACTGTCTTGATTACTGTAGCTTTGTAGTATTGTCTGAAGGCAGGGAGTCTGATTCCTCCAGCTCCAATTTTTCCCCTCAAGATTGCTTTGGGGGCTTCCCTGGTGGCGCAGTGGTTAAGAATCTGCCTGACAATTCAGGGGACATGGGTTCAAGCCCTGGTCTGGGAAGATCCCACGTGTCACGGAGCAACTAAGCCCATGCACCACAACTACTGAGCCTGCACTCTATAGCTTGCGAGCCACAACTACTGAGCCCGTGCGCTGCATTTACTGAAGCCCATGTGCTCTAGAGCCCATGCTTCTCAACAACAGAAGCCACCGCAATGAGAAGCCTGTGCACTGCAACAAAGAGCAGCCCCCTCTCAGCGCAACTAGAGAAAGCCCACCTGCAGCAACGAAGACCCAATGCAGCCAAAAATAAATATAA
Source organism: Aethalodelphis obliquidens (assembly GCF_003676395.1). Taxonomy (NCBI): domain Eukaryota; kingdom Metazoa; phylum Chordata; class Mammalia; order Artiodactyla; family Delphinidae; genus Aethalodelphis; species Aethalodelphis obliquidens. The sequence goes on from NW_020837966.1 coordinate 2,955,870, forward strand.
TTAATTAATTAATTTTAAAAAAAAGATTGCTTTGGCTATTCAGGGTCTTTTGTGTCTCCATACAAATTTTAAGATTTTTTGTTCTAGTTCTGTAAAAAATGCCACTGGTAATTTGATAGGGACTGCACTGAATCTGTAGACTGCTTTGAGTCGTATAGTCATTTTCACAACATTGATTCTTCCAATCCACGAGCATGGTATATCTCTCCATCTGTTTGTGTCATCTTTGATTTCTTCTTTCATCAGTGTCTTACAGTTTTCTGAGTACAGGTCTTTTACCTCCTTAAGTAGCTTTATTTGTAGGTATTTTATTCTTTTTTTTGCAGTGGTGAATGGGATTTTTTCCTTAATTTCCCTTTCTGATCTTTCATTGTTAGTGTATAGGAATGCAAGAGATTTCTATGCATTAATTTTGTATCCTGCAACTTTACCAAATTCATTGATGAGCTCTAGTAGTTTTCTGGTGGCATCTTTAGGATTATGTATAGAATCATGTTATCTGCACACAGTGACAGTTTTACTTCTTTTCCAATTTGGATTCCTTTTATTTCTTTTTCTTCTCTGATTGCCGTGGCTAGGACTTCCAAAACTATGTTGAATAATAATGGTGAGAGTGGACATCCTTGTCTCGTTCCTGATCTTAGAGGAAATGCTTTCAGTTTTTCACCACTGAGAATGATGTTTGCTGTGGGTTTGTCGTATATGGCCTTTATTATGTTGATGTAGGTTCCCTCTATGCCCACTAGGAAAACCCACTTTAAATATAAAGGCATAAGTAACACATAAGAAAATGGAAAAAAATACATACTACACAAACACTAAACAAAAAAGCGAGTGACTACATTAACACCAGACAATGTAGACTTAAGTATAAAGAATATTAACCAAGGTTTAGAAGACATTTCAAAATGATAAAGAGGTCAATATATCATAAAGAAATGATATATATGTATCATGATATATGTGTATATGTGATGATATATGATATATGTGTATATGTGTCTAGTAGAGCTTCCACAGCATGAAGCATAAATTGATAAAACTGAAATGAAAAATGAATACACAGTTACTCTTGGAGATTTTAATACTCCCCTCTCCATAACAGATAAAACTACTAGATAAAAAGTCAGTAAGAATATACAAGACTTAAACATTATGAACTAAGTTGACCTAATTAACACTTAGTATGAACACCCAAACACCAGCAGAATACATGTCCTTCACAAGTGTACATCACCAAGACAGACAGTATTCTGGGCCATTATAAAAATCTCAACAGGGGCTTCCCTGATGGCACAGTGGTTAAGAATCCGCCTGCCAATGCAGGGCATACAGGTTCAAGACCTGGCCCGGGAAGATCCTACATGCCACGGAGCAACTACTAATGAGCCTGTGCTCTAGAGCTCGCGTGCCACAACTACTGAGCCTGTGTGCCACAACTACTGAAGCCCGTGTGCCTAGAGCCCATGCTCCACAACAAGAGAAGCCATTGCAATGTGAAACCCGTGCACTGCAACGAAGAGTAGCCCCTGCTCACCACAACCAGAGAAAGCCCGTGCACAGCAACAAAGACCTAGCACAGCCAAAAATAAAAATAAATAATAAATAAATTTTTAAAAAACTCAACAAATTTAAGAGGACTGAAATGCTACAAAGTATGTTCTCTACCCACAAAAGAACTGACTTAGAAATAAATAATAAAAGTATATCTGAAAAAATCCCTAAATATTAAGAAATTACACAACACACTTTTAAATAACCCATGAGTCAAAGAAGAAATCACAGGAGAAATTAGCAAATGTTTGAAGTGAATGAAAATGAAAACACAACAGACAGAAATGTGTGGGATGTAGGAAAGCAGTGCTTTGAATGAAAAATACATCATTAAAATGCTTACATTAGAAAAGTCAGATCTCAAATTGAGGATTTATACTTTCACCTTTAAAAAGTCAGAAAAAATGAAAATTGGTCCCATGGTGATCAGAAGAAAGTAATAAACATAACAGTACAAATCAATAAAACTGAAAACAAATTTAAAAATGGAAAAAATTAACAAAACCAAAATGAAGTTCTTAAAAACAATTAATAAAGTTAATAAACCTCTACCCAGGCAAAGAAAAAAGGAAGGATAACACAAATTACCAACATTGGCAATGACAGAGGGAACATCCTTACATATTGTACAGATAGTAAGACTATTATGACAACTTTACGGCAATATATTTGATAATTAAGATGATATGGATACATTTTTTGAAAGATTATCAAAGTCCACTCAAGAAGAACTATATAACCTAAATAGCTGTATATATTTATTTAAAAAATTAAATTCATTAATTTAAATTTTTCCCACAAAGAAAACTCTAGACTACATTGGTAAAAGCTAAGAAACATTCAAGATGGAATAATATCAATTCTATAAAAAACGTATGAGAACACTTCCCAACTCATTTTATAAAGCCAGCAGTATTCTGTTACCAAAACCAAAGATATCACCAGAAAACTAGAGACCAATATGCACCATGAACAAAGATGCAAAAATCTTAAACAAAATTTTAGCAAATCAAATCCAGCAAGAAACAAAAAACATACATCATAACCAACTAGAGTTTTATTCCAGGAATGTAAGATCGGTTCAACATTTGAAAATCAGTCAGTGGTTTAACACACCAAAAAAGAAAAAACATACAATCATCATAGTTAATGCAGAAAGCATTTGGATATATACAACATCCATAAAATCTCTGTGTACTTAAAGAATGGAAGAGAACTTCCTGATAAAGGGAATCTATGAAATACCCACAGCTGACTTTGTACTCAATGGTGAAAGACTAAAGCTTTCCTCCTGAGATCAGAAACAAGGCAAGGATGTTCACTCTAATCACTTTTATTCAACACTGTTTAAAGGTCCTAACCAGGGATTTAAGGTTATTTAATTAATTAAAAATAAAAGGCATACAGATTGGAAAGAAAGAATTATAAGCGTCCTTATTTGCAGACAAGATGATCATCTACATAGAATTCCCAAGTAATTTACAAAGAAAGCTACTGGAATTAATAAGTGAATTTAGCAATATCACAGGATACAAGGTCAACATACAAAACTCAATTGTATTTTTATATACTATTAATGACCAACTGAAATTTTAAATGTAGTAAAGAGTTTGAGTCCATTTTTTATGTTTGGTCATTGACAGCTTTCAAGCTCCACCCCTCCCTCTTGCCCTACATCTGAGCAAGTCAGTAAGAAGGCTCTGAATTTCTGCCTTAGGTGTCAGTTGGTAAGTTCAAATCATGCAAATCCAACCCATATGTAGGAATCCTCACCTTGGTCCCACTCCCCAGGGCCACTCCCCCTTTCTGTCACTCAAGCTATCCCAGACTGGCTTGGATGCCTGCCCTGCTCTATCCAGAAAGCCCCATTATGTGAGTAATAAACTTTTTCATAGCCTCTTGGCACATGTGTGGTACCATCAGTCCCAACATTCAAACAAATTATGGGTGGGAGGGGGTAGATCCCACTCTCTGTGGGGCCACCACACGTCAAAACAATACCACTTACAAGAGCATCAGGAAATTTGAAATAATTAGTATTAGATTTAACAAAATATGTGCAAAACCTATACACTGAAAATGACAAAACATTATTGATAGAAGTTAAAGATGATCCAAATATATAGAGATACCACAAGTAGGAAGACCTAATATTGTTATGTCAGTACTCCCCAAATTGATTTATAGATTTTCATGCAATGCCAATCAAATCTCAGCAGGATTTTTTTTTTAGAAATTGACATGCTGACTTCAAAATGTATATGGAAATACAAATGACACAGAAAAAGTTACAGGACAGACAAAAAGAAACCCCGCATGGCAGTGAAAATGAAGGAACTACAGCACCTCATATCAGTATGGTTGAATCCTAAAAATAGATTCAAAATATACAAAGCAAATAAGATGGTATGACCTGAATGAGACCTTTATATAAATAAAGTTTTAAAACATGTAATTCATTTATGTACCCAACGTCAGAGTCCCAAAATACATAAAGCAAACATTGACAGATTTGAAGGGAGAAATAGATAGTTCTATAGTAATAAATGGAGACTTCTATACTCAGATTTCAATAATAGAAGAACCAGACAGAAAACCAGTAAGGAAATAAAGAACTTGAATAACATTACAAACCAAATGGATCTAACAGACATTTACAAAATACCCCACCCAACAACAGCAGAATACATTTTTCTCAAGTGCACATGGAACATTCTCTAGGACAGCCCATGTGTTAGGCCACAAAACAAATCTTAATAAATTTTAAAAGACTGAAATAATACAAAGTATCTTTTCTGATCATAATAGAATAAAACTAGAAACCGATATCAGAAGGAAAACTGGAAAATTCACAAATATGTGGACATTAAACAACACACTCTTAATCAATGTGTCAAAGGAGAACTCACAAGGGAAATTAGAAAATATTTTAAGACAAATGAAAATAAAATCACAGCATGCCAAAACATATGAGATGAAGCAAAAGCAGTGCTAAGAGGGGAAATTTATAGTTGTAAACGCTTACATTAAAAAGGAAGAAAGATTTCAATAAAAAACCAAACTTTATATCTTAAGGAACTAGAAAAAGAAGAGCAAACTAAACCCAAAGTTAGCAGAAGGAAGGAAATAATAAAGATTAGAGCAGAGATAAATGAAATAAAGAACAGGAAAACAACAGAGACAGTCAATCCAAAAGTTGATTCTTAAAAAAATTTTTTTATCAAAAGTTTAGGTAGGTTAACTAAGAAAAAACAGTGAAGACTCAAATTAGTAAAATCAGAAATTTAAGGGGGGGGGCCATCACCGCTGATTTTACAGATATAAAAAAGACGATAAGAAAGTACTGTGAACAATTGTATACCAACAAATTGGATAACCTAGAGGAAACAGACAAATTCCCAGAAATATACCATCTATCAAAACTGAATCATGAAGAAAGAGAAAATATGAATAAACCTATAATTAGTAAGGAGATAGAATCAATAATCAAAAACCTCCCCAAAAAGGAAAACCCTGGAGAAAATGGCTTCACTTGTGAATTCTACCAAACATTTACAGAATGAACATCAATCCTTCTCAAATTCTTCCAAAAAATTAAAGAGGAGGGCAAGCTTCCTAACTCATGTGAGGCAGGCATTAACCAGATAGCAAAGCCAAAGACACTAACAAGAAAACTACAGACCAATATCTCTTATGAGTAGTGATGTGAAAATTCTCAACAAAATACAAGCAAACTGAATTCATCAGCATATTAAAAAGGACTGTTTACCATGACCAGGTGGGATTTATCCCAGGTTTATTTGTGAACCATATTTGCACAAATATGGTTCAACATATGAAAATCAATCAATATAATACACCACGTTAATAGAATGAAGGAATAAAAATCACATAATCGTCTCAACTGATGCAGAAAAAGCATCTGATATAATTCAACACCCTTTCATGATAAAAACACTCAGTAAACAAGGAATAGAATGAAACTTCCTCAAAATGATAAAGGTCATATATGAAAACCTTGGGGTAACATCATACTCAGTGGTGAAATACTGAAGTCTTTCCCCTAAAATCAGGAATAAGACAAGGATACTCACTTTTGCCACCTTTATTCAACACAGTATTGGAAGTTCTGGCCAAAGAAATTAGGCAAGAAATAAAAGGCATCAAAATTTTAAACAAAGAAGTTATCTCTGTTTGTAGATGACATGATCTAACATGTAGAAAATCCTAAAGATTACACAGAGACACACACAATAACTATTAGAGCTAATAAGTAAATTCAGCAAAGTTGCAGGATCCAAAATCACAGAAAAATCATTTGCATTTCTAGACACTAACAGTGAACAATCTAAAAAGGAAATTAAGGCAACAATTCCACTTATAATAGTAGCAAAAAGAATAAAATACTTAGAAATAAATTTAACCAAGGAGTTGAAAGACCTAACACTGAAAACTACAAAATATTGCTGAAAGAAATTAAATAAGGTATAAAGAGATGGAAAGACATCCTGTGTTCTGGATTGGAAGACTTAATATTGTTAAGATGGTAACACTACCTATGGCACGTTACAGATTCAATGTAATCCCTATCAAAATTCCAACAGTGCTTTTTCAGAAATAGAGAAACCCATCTTAAAATTCATACGCAATCTCAAGGGACCACAAATAGCCAAAACAATCTTGGAACATAACAGGTTGGAAGACTGACACTTTCTGATTTCAAAGCTTACTACAAAGCTCCAGTAATCAAAACGACATGGTAGTGGCATAAGGACAGACATATAGAAGAACAGAAAAGAGAGTGCAGAAATAAACCCTCACATAGATGGGTAGTTGATATTTTACTAGGATGACAAGACACATTCGATGGTGAAACGATCATTTTTTAAGCAAATTGTGTTGGGGAAACTGGATATCCATATGCAAAAGCATGAAGTTTGACCCTTACCTAATACCGTATACAACAATTAAAATAGACCAAAAACCTAAATGTAAGAACTAAAATTATAAAACCCTTAGATAAAAACATAGGGAAAAATCTTCATGACACTGGATTTGGCAATGATTTCTTGCTTGATGATGATGCTTCACCAAAAGCACAGGAAACAAGGGAAAGAACAGATAAATTGGATTTCATCAAAATTAAAAACTTTTGTGCAACAAAGGACCCCATCAAGAGAGTGAAATAACCCACAAAATGGAACAAAATATTTGCAAATCATAGCTCTGTAAGGGATTAATGTCCAGAATATATAAATAACTCCTACTACTCAATTACAACAAAAAGCACACAACTCAACACACACACACACACACACACACGCACACACACAAGGGCAAAGAACTAGAATAGATGTTTCTCCAAAGATATACAAATGGCCAATAAACGTGAAAAGATGCTCAACATCACTAATGCAAATTAAAACCACAATGAAATACCACCTCACACCCATTAGAATGGCTATTATCCAAAAAATGGAAAAAACAAACGTTGACAGGAATGTGGAGAAGTTGGAACCCTTGTACACAGTTGGTGGGAATGCAAAATGGTGCAGCCACCGTGGAAAACAGTTTGGTGATTCTTCAAAAAGTTAAATATAGAATTACCATATGATCTAGCAATTCCACTCCTAATTATGTACCCAAAATAACTGAAAGCAAAGACTCAAACAGATACTTGTATGACAATATTTTTAAGCAGCATTATTCACAATAGCAAAAAGGTGGAAACAACACAAATGTCCATCAACATATGATTGGATAAGAGAAATGTGGTATATACATACAATGCAACATTGTTCAGCCTTAAAAAGGAATGAAATTCGGGACATAGTAGTGAGTGCCAATCGCTGTCCCTCCTATTCCGGGTCACCGCTGCCGCTGGGAGACCCACAAGCAGGTGCCAAACGCTGCCCCTACCATGCAGGGAGCACTCACGGGACATGAGCAGGTCCCAATCACTGTCCCTGCTGTCCCTGGAGTGCACGGGCTGTCACCACCACTAGGAAACCCAGGAGCAGGTGCCAGTCACTGCCCCCACCATCTGGGGAGCATGCATGGGCAGGGAGCAGGCACAAATCGCTCCTCAGGGGTGCATGGGCTGCCAACCTCAGCTAGGGGACATGCGAGCAGGTGCCAAGCGCAGCCCCTGCTGTTCCGGGGGTGCACAGTCCACCACCACTGCTGGGTAACCCACAGGGTGGGCACCAATTACTGCCCACACCGTACAGGGAGTGCTCACAGGCCAACACATCTACACACCCCATATCAAGGGGATAATGGCTAGCACACACTAAGGAAAGAGGCAGTAAACATCCAAAATAAAAGCAGCCCCTCGATTCTGGACAAGATGGAAGAGTAGAAGGACTTGAGCTCACCTCCTCTCATGAAAACACCAAAATCACAACAAACTGCTGAACAACCATGGATAAGAAAGAGTGGAACCTACCAAAAATGATATTTTACATCCAAAGACAAAGAGGAAGCCATCATGAGATGGTAGGAGGAACACTTTCACAATATAATCAAATCCCATACCCACCAGGTGGGCGACCCACAAACTGGAAAATAATTATATCACAAAGGTTCTCCCACAGGAGTGAGTTCTGAGCCTCACATCAAGCTCCCCAGCGTGAGGGTCTGACAATAGAAGGAGGAGCCCCCAGGGCATTTGGCTTTGAAGGCCAGTGGGGCTTAAGTGAAAGAGCTCCACAGGACTGAGGGAAACAGAAACTCCATTCTTGGTGGGCACACACAAGATTTCACATGCACTGGGACCCAGCACAAAGCAGGGACTCCATAGGAGCCTGGGCTACCCCTGCCTGCTGGTCGCAGAAGGTCTCCTGGGGAGGTGGGGGTTGGCTGTGGTTCACTGTGGGGGCAAGGACACTGGTGGCAGAGGTCTCAGGAAATACTGGTTGGCATGAGCTCTCCTGGAGGTCACCATTTTGGCACTGGGACTTGGCCCCACCCAGCAGCCTGTAGGCTCCAGTGCTTGGATGCCTCAGGCCAAACAACCAGCAGGTGGGGGAACACAGCCCCACCCATCAGCAGACAGGCTGTCTAAAGTTGTACTGAGCTCACAGCCACCTCTAAACGCACCCCTGGACGTGGCTCTGCCCACCAGAGGGACAAGACCCAGCTCCACCCACCAGAGGGCAGGCAACAGTCCCTCCCACCAGGAAGCCTGCAAAAGCCCTTGGACCAATCTCACCCACCAGGGGGCAGGCACCAGAAGCAAGAAGAACTACGATCCTACAGCCTGTGGAAAGGAGACCACAAAACCAGAAAGTAAGACAAAATGAGACAGCAGAGAAATATGTTTCAGACAAAGAAACAAGATAAAAACCCAGAACAACTAAGTGAAGTGGAGACAGGCAATCTACCTGAAAAAGAATTCAAAGTAATGATAGTAAAGATGATCAAAGATCTCAGAAAAAGAATGGAGGCACAGACCGAGAAGATACAAGAAATGTTTAACAAATACCTAGAAGACTTCAAGAACAAACAGAGGTGAACAATAACTGGAATGAAAAATACACTAGAAGGAATCAATAGCAGAATAAATGAGGCAGAAGAACGAATAAGTGAGCTAGAAGACAGAGTGGTGGAAATCACTGCTGTGGAACAAAATAAAGAAAAAAAGAATGAAACAAAATGAGGACAGTCTCAGAGACCTCTGGGACAACATTAAACACACCAACATTCACACTATAGGGGTCCCAGAAGAATAGAGAGAAAAGACCTGAGAAAATACGTGAAGAGATTATAGTTGAAAAATTCCCTAACATGAAAAAGAAAACACTCAAGTCCAGGAAGCACAGAGAGGTCCATACAAGATAAACCCAAGGAGGAACGCGCTGAGACACATTAATCAAACTGACAAAAATTAAAGACAAAAAATATTAAAAGCAACAAGGGAAAAGCAACAAATAACATACACAGGAATCCTCATAAGGTTATCAGCTGATTTTTCAGCAGAAATTCTGCAGGTCAGAAGAGAATGGCATGATATATTTAAAGCAATGAAAGGGAAAAACCTACAACCAACAATACTCTATCCAGCAAGGCTCTCATTCAGATTCGATGGAGAAGTCAAAAGCTGTACAAACAAGCAAAAGCGAAGAGAATTCAGCACCACCAAACCAGCTTTACAACAAATCCTAAAGGAACTTCTCTTACAGAAAAGAAAAGGTCACAACTAGAAACAAGAAAATTACGAATGGGAAAGCTAACCAATAAAGGCAAACATAAAGTAAAGGTAGGAAATCATCCATATACAAATATGATATCAAAACTAGCAATTGTGAGGAGAGTACAGATGCAGGATATTGGAAATCCATTGGAATTAAGAGACCAGCAACTTAAAACAATCTTGTATACCTATAGACTGCTGTATCAAAACCTCATGGGAACCGCAAACCAAAAATCTACAATAGATACACACACAAAAAAGAAAAAGCAATCCAAACACAACACTAAAGATAGTCATCAAATCACAGGAGAGGAGAACAAGAGGAAGGGAAGGAAAAAGACCTACAAAAACAAATTCAAAGCAGTTAATAAAATGGCAATAAGAACACACATATCAATAATTACCTTAAATGTAAATGGATTAAATGCTCCAACCAAAACACACAGACTGGCTGAATGGATACAAAAACAAGACCTGTATATATGTTGTTTACAAGAGACGCACTTCAGATCTAGGGACACATACAGACTGAAAGTGAGGCGATGGAAAAAGGTCTTCCATGCAAATGGAAATCAAAAGAAAGCTGGAGTAGGAATACTCATATCAGACAAAATAGACCTTAAAAAAAAGACTGTTACCAGAGACAAAGAAGGATACTACATAATAATCAAGGGATCAATCCAAGGAGAAGATATAACAATTGTAAATATACATATGCACCCAACATAGGAGCACCTCAATATATAAGGCAAATGCTAACAGCCATAAAAGAAGAAATCAACAGTAACACAATAATAGTGGGGAATTTTAACAGTCCACATTTTAACAGCCCACATTCATTAATAGATCATCTAGACTGCAAAAGTCTACAAAATTAATACACAGAAATCTCTTGCATTCCTATACACTAACAATGAAAGATCAGAAAGAGAAATTAAGGAAACAATCCCATTTAGCATTGCAAAAAAAAGAATAAAATACCTAGGAATAAACTTACCTAAGGAGGCAAAAGACCTGTACTCTGAAAACTATAAGACGCTGATGAAAGAAATCAAAGATGACACAAACAGATGGAAAGATATACCATGTTCTTGGATTGGAAGAATCAATATTGTCAAAATGACTATACTACCCAAGGCAATCTACAGATTCAGTGCAATCCCTATCAAATTACAAACAGCAGCTTTCACAGAACTAGAACAGAAAATTTTAAGATTTGTATGGGAACACAAGAGACCCCAAACAGCCAAAGCAATCCTGAGAAAGAAAAATGGAGCTGGAGGAATCAGACTCCCTGACTTCAGACTATACTACAAAGCTACAGTAATCAGAACAGTATGGTACTGGTACCAAAAAAACCAGAAATATAGATCAATGGAACAAGATAGAAACCTCAGAAATAATTAATCTAATTAATTAATAATTAATTAACCTACGACAAAGGAGGCAAGAATATACAATGGAAAAGACAGCCTCTTCAATAAGTGGTGCTGGGAAAACTGGACAGCTACATGTAAAAGGATGAAATTAGAACATTCTCTAACACCACACACAAAAATAAACTCAAAATGGATTAAAGACCTAAATGTAAGGCCAGATACTATAAAACTCTTAGAGGAAAACATAGGCAGAACACTCTCTGACATAAATCACAGCAATATCTTTTTTGATCCACCTCCTAGAATAATGAAAATGTAAACAAAAATAAACAAATGGGACCTAATTAAACGTAAAACTTTTGCACAGCAAAGGAAACCATAAACAAAATGAAAAGACAACCCACAGAATGGAAGAAAATGTTTGCAAATGAAGCAAACGACAAGGGATTAATCTCCAAAATATACAAACAGCTTGTGCAGCTCTATATAAAAAAACAAAACAAAACAACCCAGTCAAAAAATGGGCAGAAGATCTAAATAGACATTTCTCCAAAGAAGACATACAGATGGCCAAAAAGCACATGAAAAGATACTTAACATTGCTAATTATTAGATAAATGCAAATCAAAACTACAAAGAGGTATCACCTCACACCAATCAGAATGGGCGTCATCAAAAAGTCTACAAATAATAAATGCTGGAGAGGGTGTGGAGAAAAGGGAACCCTACTACATTGTTGGTGGGAATGTAAGTTGGTACAACCACTACGGAGAACAGTATGGAGGTTCCTCAAAAAACTAAAAATAGAACTACCATATGATCCAGCAATCCCACTCCTGGGCATATACCTGGACAAAACTATAATTCCAAAAGATACATGCACCCCTATGTTCAGAGCACAAGAGCCAACACATGGAAGCAACCTAAATGTCCACTGACAGAAGAATGGATAAAGAAGATGTGGTGCATATATACAATGGAATATCACTCAGCCATAAAAAAAAATGAAATAATGCCATTTGCAGCAACATGGATGGATCTAGAGATGATCATACTAAGTGAAGTAAGTCAGACAGAGAAAGACAAATACCATATGATATCACTTATATGTGGACTCTAAAAAAATGATACAAATGAACTTATTTGCAAAACAGAAACAGACTCACAGACTTCGAAAGCAGACTTGTGGTTGCAGGGGTGAGGGTGGGGGGAAGGTGGGGGGATAAATTAGGAGTTTGGGATTAGCATATGCACACTACTATATATAATATAGATATTTAACAGGGACCTACTACTGTGTAACACAGGGAACTCTACTCAATATTCTGTAATAACCTATATGGGAAATAATCTGAAAAAGAATGGACATATGTACATGTAACTGAATCACTTAGCTGTAGGCCTTAAACTAACACAACATTGTAAATCAACTATACTCCAATATAAATTAAAAATTAAATTAACGTAAATAAAAATGAATATCAACCAAAAAAAAAAAAACATGCTACAACATGACAAGACAGATTTCCATGTAATTTTGAGTTTGTGACCAATTGCACAACAAACTTGATAATTCTGGCAAAGTCAAATTGCAAAAGAACTGTGCCTAGAATAAAATGCTTACCACCACATCTGGAGTACCCATGCTTGGGACAGTCTGTCTCCAGAGTTGCACAGCTGGAGGGCTGACAAAACTTCCCGAAACGACCCTTTGAACAGGGTTCTTCACAATTTCTTGGCATGCACACGTGTGTGTGTGTGTGTGTGTGTGTGTGTGTGTGTGTGTGTATTTCCTTTCTAGCTCGGAGCCAGCACAGTGTACCAGACTAGAATCAGATCCTTGGGGCCACTGAGGTCCTGGCTTTTGTCAGTTACCCAAGAAGAGATGACAGAACTCTGGAGAGGGGCCAGCAGTCTCAGCCAGGCCTGCATGTGAAATAGGGCACAAGACCTGCTTCAACCTTTGAGAAGCTCTGCCAGGCAGGGCCAATGGCAAATAATGATTCTGCTTTGGGCACAGCTGGGTAACGTGTAGACCTTTTCTGAAGGTGAGGGACGCATCAGGGTTCTAAAGGTGCAGTCCTCTGTCTCAGCAATCCCACTTCTTCTAACAATTTATCCGAAAGAGGGACTTCCCTGGTGGTCCAGTGGTTAAGACTCTGCGCTTCCCAACCTAAATGTCCATCACCAGAGGAATGGATAAAGAAGATGTGGTACATATATACAATGGAATATTACTCAGCCATAAAAAGGAATAAAATTGGGTCATTTGTAGAGACACGGATGTACCTAGAAACTGTCATACAGAGTGAAGTAAATCAGAAAGAGAAAAACAAATATTGTATATTAACGCATATATGTGGAATCTGAAAAAATTGGTACAGACAATCTTATTTACAAAGCAGAAATGGAGACACAGACATAGAGAACAAACATATGGATACCAAGGGGTAAAGTGGTGGGGGTGGGAAGAATTAGGAGATTGGAGTTGACATGTATACACTATTGATACTATGTAGAAAGTAAATAACTAATGAGAACCTACTGTATAGCACAGGGAACTCTACTCAATGCTCTGTGGGGACCTAAATGAGAAGGAAATCCAAAAAAGAGGGGATATAGGTATACGTATAGCTGATTCACTTTGCTGTACAATATAAACTAACACAATATTGCAAAGCAACTATACTCCAATAAAAAAACATTTTTTTAATTAAAAAAAAAAGTAAGACATGATGCAATAGGAAAACTATTGACTTGGGAGTCAGAACAGAAGAACAGCAAAGCCACCTGGGAAAAAAAAAAAGACTCCGCACTTCCAAGGCAGGGCACATGGGTTCAATCCCTGGTTGGGGAACCAAAATCCCACATGCTGCATGGCGCAAGCAAAAAAAAAGAATTTAAGCAAAAGAGAACTCTGCACAACCGTGAAAAAACAAGCCTAGAGGTCTGTCCTGAGTTGTTTATGCTGGCAAACAATGGTGAAAACCTTACTGTCCACCCATGGGGGACAGAGCCATAAAAAGGCCCCAGTCACAAGAAAGGAGGCTGTTAACCATTTACATAGTGGCTGGGTAGCCCTGTCACTACAGACACGGCTTGAGCAGACCGAGGCACAAAGCTCAGCTGCTCGTGGGCACGAGGCCCCTTGGTGCCCCAAGGTTGGCACTGTCTGAGCCCATGGGCCAAGGTGGTGCTGACAATCCCGAGAGAGAACTGCAGAAAGTGGGGCGGGGGAGAGGGCGCCGCCATCCTCGCCTTTCTGGGGGTCTCTGAGGGGTTGCTCTTCAATGGAGGATTCAGAGCAGGCCACCTGCCTTTGATCTGGCCTTCTAGTCCCGGCTTTGACCTGCTTTCCTGAGAGACCTCTGACAAGGTTCTCAACCTTCTAGGCTGGGCTTTGTGGGGGTCAAACGAATAATGCTCCGTAGCTGCCACTGTCTGTTCACGGAGCTCCATTAAGCCACGAAACCAAACAGAGTTATGAGTAAAGTAGTCATAATAGGGGCAGCCACCCATCCTGAGCGCTTCACGTGGGGTATCACACACTGAATCTCCCACAGACACTGGGGGAGCGGGCTTCATCATCATCATCATCATCACCATCACCATCACCATCACCATCAGTCCCCCATCACAGAAAAGAAAACAAGCCTGAGAGGGGAGCCCCTGTCCCTTTTCAAGTCACAGGCAGGACCCGCCCAACACAGCCACATTCTGGGAGCTAAAAAGTCACCTGAGTCAGCACATGGAAAGGGTACAAGGCACCACCCAAGGCTGTAGAGGCCAAGAAGTGGTAAAGTTCGGCTGCTTCCCTGCTGCCTGGCAAAGCCTTCTCAATGGCATAGCAGCCTGATCGCCCAGCGCTGGGGTGGGAGGAGGGGAGTTTGGGGTGGTGGCCCAGGTGGGAAGGGTCTGGTCAGAGAGGTAGCCAGGCTGGGGAGTAATGGTCCAGCGAAGAACCCTGGGCAGCTGCCCCCTCCCCGCATAGGAACCTCACTGCCCACCTCCAGCCCAGGCCACCCAACCTCCCAAGATGGTGGAGCAAGCTTCCTCACAGCCCCAGGAGCCCTGCCTCCTGCCCCCGCCTCACCCATCACCCCTCACCCAACCATGAGCCTCACTCTCTGGGTTCCAGGCACCCAGACCACCTACCTTCCCACCCACCCTGGTCCTTTGCACGTGTGCTCCTTCTTCCAGGTATGGGGTCCCCACCTCCTTGCACCTGGGTCACTTCTCACCTTCCCTCAGACCCTGCTCAGCCAATGCTCCGAGAAGCCTTCCTCGGCCACTGGCCACATCCATCCTGGGACTTCTCTTTGTACCACTTACTGAGACCTCAACCCTAAGAGTGAAATGAGCTGTCAAAGGCCCATCAGCCCAGCCAAAGGCTCTGTGGCCTCGCCCCCAACGCGGAGCGTGGCACTCTGTAATGCTAGCTGAGTAGACATATGATGGGGACAGGCCGGCGTGCAGCCTACAGCTCCCACACCTGGGCAGTCTGAGATGCGGACACTGAACTGAGACATCTGTGCCGGGGCAGAGAGAGGTACCACTTAGAAGGGGCACAGGGAGGGACCTCCGTGGTGGTCCAGTGGTTAAGAGTTCGTGCTTCCACTACAGGGGGCATGGGTTCGATCCGTGGTCGGGGAACTAAGATCCTGCATGACACAGCAAATAAATAAATTAAATTAAATTAAATAAGGGGCACAAGAAACATTCTGGATCCTGACCAGGCGATGATCACCTGGGTGCATATACAGATAAAATTTCACCATCGGGCTTCCCTGGTGGCGCAGTGGTTGAGAGTCCACCTGCCGATGCAGGGGACACGGGTTCGTGCCCCGGTCCGGGAGGATCCCACATGCCGTGGAGCGGCTGGGCCCGTGAGCCATGGCCGCTGAGACTGCGCGTCCGGAGCCTGTGCTCCGCAACGGGAGAGGCCACAACAGTGAGAGGCCCGCGTACCACAAAAAAAAAAAAAAAAAAAAAAATTCACCATCAGTACACTTTACTGTATGTTGTAGCTTAATTTTTTTGAATTAAAAAAACTCATTTTCTTCAAAAGTCAAGTTTCTCTTCCTAAAACTCTCATCTCCCACATTTTGGTGCAGAATAAACAAATGAATCAGAAACTCTCCCCTCTTCTCTTGAATTAGCTCATCAGTTGCTACCTCGGAGATAACTCCAGCTGCTCGGGCAGGGCCCACCTGTCCGCGCACCCTCCTGGTGCTGAGGGTGGGACACAGGACAGGGCAGAGACTGCTCAGAATGCCAAGAAAACCCCAGGGAGGAGTCCCAAGTATGATGCCAACCACAGGCCAGGCTTTTGTCCCCAGCTCTGCCAGGACTTCTGTGTGACCTGGGCCGGGGGTTTCCTGTTGGCAACAGTGGGTGCCAGCCTGTGCGGGGGCCTCTGATGTTTGCAGCTCCTCCCTTCTCGCCTCTGCATATGTCTGAATGAGATATGTGTGAATGAGAGAACACAATGAAATATCCTCACCCAAAACTCCAGACCTGAATCTGCTCACACTTCTAAATCCACCGATTTGGAGGAAATTTGAAGATCAGAGGAACGTGGGATCCCACACACAGAATCCAGGCCAAGGGAAAGCCCGATATTTCTTCGACAAGTTCAAGTGAAAAAGAAACAAGGCAGAGAGAGATGGAGGGAAATCCACAGATCATGAGAGAATGACGTGTGGATCTCACTCAGGTTCCAGGAATTTGAACAGTGACTGGATATTTGAGGATATTAAGAAGTCATTGTCAGATGTGACACTGGTTCTGTGGTAATGTTGTTTAAAACGACTGTTTCAGAAATACCTACTGAAAGATGGACAGAAAAAATAAGCAATATTTGGATTTGGTTTAAAAAACCCCAGGGATCTGGGGGGCAGACAAAACAGGATCACCCATGAGGGGATGGGATATGGGATTCAATACTCTCTTCTGGCTAATTTTGTGTGTGTTCCAAGTTTTCCACAACAAAAAGGGCTTTCGTTGTTGCTATCTGTTTTAAATCTCAAATCTCTCTGCTAAAGGACTGAGGAATGAAGGCAGAGTGGGAGAAACTCGGAGGCCAGGAGCCTGATCTAGGCTGATGGACTCCACCCTGTGCCACAGAAGTTGGGGCGTTCAACAAAGGTTTGCTACCCGCTTCCTCCTTCAAGCACATTTTCAACCAGTTTTTAAAACCTCGATTAAAAAACACCACCTCACACCCAGATGTGAAGGATTCAGGCTCTGTGGCCAGGGCCAACCCACATGCTATTTTCGACTGTCTGCGAAAGATAAGCACAGAATCAAAAGGCAGGGTTTAGAAACGTTTCCAGCAATCTGACACAGTGACTTGGTGTCTGCTGCATCTCCTAATAAGATAACGAGCTTAAATGCGATGTATCTTTGTTTTTACTGTAACAACTTTTATTACATTTTTTAAATCAACCCATGTGAGATTAAAATTTAAAAACCAAACATGGTCCTGCACCACAGGGAATTTGAGATGCACTATTATGGACTGGACATCAATCCCCTAGAGGCCCAGACCCGTGCACTGAGGTGACTTGTCCAAGGTCCCAGGACAAAGCGTCCCTTCCCACCATCTGAGGCACCGACTCTGGCATCTGCTGCAAACACAGGGCTAAGCAAAGGGCAGAGAGCAGCAGCTGCCAGGACTGCTTGATCTTTTTTTTATTTTACTTTTTATTTTTTTTAACATCTTTACTGGAGTATAATTGCTTTACAATGGTGTGTTAGTTTCTGCTGTATAACAAAGTGAATCAGCTATACATATATTCCCATATCTTCTCCCTCTTGCGTCTCCCTCCCACCCTCCCTATTCCACCCCTCTAGGTGGTCACAAAGCACCAAGTTGACCTCCCTGTGCTATGCAGCTGCTTCCCACTAGCTATCTATTTTACGTTTGGTAGTGTATATATGTCCATGCCACTCTCTCACTCCGTCCCAGCTTACCCTTCCCCCTCCCCATGTCCTCAAGTCCATTCTCTACGTCTGCATCTTTATTCCTGTCCTGCCCCTAGGTTCTTCAGAACCTTTTTTTCTTTATTAGAGTCCATATGATATGTGTTAGCATATGGTATTTATTTTTCTCTTTCTGACTTACTTCACTCTGTATGACAGACTCTAGGTCCATCCACTTCACTACAAATAACTCAATTTCGTTTCTTTTTATGGCTGAGTAATATTCCATTGTATATATGTGTCACATCTTCTTTATCCATTCATCTGTTGATGGACACTTATGTTGCTTCCATGTCCTGGCTATTGTAAATAGAGCTGCAATGAACACTCTGGTACATGACTCTTTTTGAATTATGGTTTTCTCAGGGTATATGCCCAGTAGTCGGATTGCTGGGTCATATGCTAGTTCTATTTTTAGTTTTTTAAGGAACCTCCATACTGTTCTCCATAGTGGCTGTATCAATTTACATTCCCACCACCAGTGCAAGAGGGTCCCCTTTTCTCCACACGCTCTCCAGCATTTATTGTTTGTAGATTTTTTGATGATGGCCATTCTGACTGGTGTGAGGTGATACCTCGTGAAAGGATGCTCAACATCACTAATCATTAGAGAAATGCAAGGCCTGCTTGATCTTTAATCCGTGTTCACTCAGGCACTACCACAGGCTCAGAGACACACTCCTCCGAAGGCCAGCAAGGCCCTGGAGGTGCTAAGCGAGCCCCTGTCGAGGCGCCATCCAGCCACAGCATGGCAGGGACAGGGACGCCAGATCACACCTGGGAGCAGCCCTGCAGGTAGCCAGCTCACTTTGTTTTATAAACCAGCGGCGAGATATGAGTCAGCCAACTTTCCCACACATGCCCGCTACTGTGTCCCTTTCAAGCTTCTGGAGGGGCTTAGCGGCAGAGGGCTCTACAGACTGCCAGGTGAGCTGCTTAAAAACGCCCACTGCTTCCTTGTGTCAACTACGAACAGCTCCATCACTGAACGGAAGTGCAAGAATCAATCAGGCACCAAGGCTAGTGTAGGACATCAACCAGCATCCACGGACCCTGGTTTCAAGTATCACCGATGGAGAGATAGGTGGCTGCCCCTTTGCTATGAGTCCCACACATGCCCACGGCTCTACCCCCTGACATCTCCAGTAATCCTCCCTCAAGCTCTGGGAGGCCGACTCTGTCACCCACATACAGATGGGGCTTTGAGAGAAAAACAGAACCAGCCTCCTCTTCATTCTGGACCTTCTTCCAGGTGCCAGTGTGACAGCGCATGTGAAGATTGGTGCAAGTACACACGGGCTGTGGCCTCAAGGGGTTTCGCCCTAGGAACTGGCAGGGGTAGTGTTAACATGGACTTAACACCGTGGCCCGCGTCTGTGGGCCTTCCTGGGCCAGCCCTCCTCACTGGAGCAGAGAAACCGTTGGCGGCTCCACGGCCCCACTGTGAGCAGGGGGCAAGCTCTCAGTGTGGCCTCAGGGTCCCTGGCTCAAAGCAGGCATGGCCACGGACTCTGCAAAACTCAACCAGCTGGAGCAGAACACTGGGTGGAGGGGGGAGGGTGGTACCGAGGGCGGGGTGCTCCCAACAGCACCCATCCCAGCTCGGGGGGGCTTCCGGGGCCCTGGAAGGTGGCCAGTGTTTGCCAGAAACTGCTTGCTCTTCATGAGACAATGGGTCCACTGTGGACTGGCTGGGGCCCTGATTAATATTTGAAAAAACAAAAGAAGTGGAAAATTCCACCTGTGTGGGTGGAGACTGGGCCTGGGACATGTCAACAACCCTAATGGTCTTGTTCCCTTGCTGACGCATAGGATAGAGAAACAAAGGTCTGACAAAAGCGACAGCCTGCGGGCATCGCTGCACTTGGGTCCAAAGGAATTTCCCTATTTGGGCCGTGGAGATCATTTGTTTATTTCTTGTCCCACCTCCCCTGCCCCTGAATTTACACAGCACTTTTTAAGTCCTTCAGCTTTTTCCCACCTCTTCAGAGTCTCCCAACAGCCCTGCAAGGCCACCAGGGCTGATGTCAGCTTCATGTTATGGATGGGGAAACTGAGGCCCCAGGACAACCAGAGCCTCATCTGAGGCTGGCACTGGGGAGTAACTAGCACAGCCAGGGATCTGGAACCCTGGTCTCTCCACCCCCCAGCAGTGGCACAGAACCTGTCCCAGGGGTTCTGGGGTCACAGCCATGGGTACTAGACAAAGTGGTCTTCCAGACTCCAGGAGAGGTGCCCTTCACCCCACCAGAGGAGGAAGAGGAGGAGTTTCTACTCAAACCAGCTCTCCTGGGCAGGCAGGCTTTGGTGCCGGCCTAGGAGGAAGGTATGCACTCATTCATTCGCTCATTCAAGCATTTCACAAGCGCCTCCTAAATACCAAGACTTGAAGGCACACTGCACAGTGGCTCTTTCAGAAACCTAGACCCAGCAGAATTCATGGCCAAAGGGGGAAGATCAGAGCGTCTGCACTTCCCTCACAGACTTGAGTCACCTCATTGCCATTACACAGTCTCATCCGCCCACTTTACAGTAAAGGAAACTGGGGCTCTGAGAAGGGCAGTGACTTCCAGAGGTTACAGAGAGAGAGGAAGCTGAGACCTCCTGACCCGCAATGGCCCTGCCTCCTGTTTAAAGCCACGACACTATTGGACTTAGGCATTCAAACAAATGGTGTTCCTTCCAGCAGGCCACCTCGGAGGCTGCATGCTTAACCAACAAGGCCCTCTTGTGGAGGGACACTTTTTGGAAGGAACTTCCAAGCCAGAGCAGACCCCTTCCCCCCGAAAAGACAGGCAGGCACACCTCGCTGGCCCACAGAGAACACAGGCTGTGGCTGAAGGGCTCTCCTTGGGACTGCCCACTCTGCAGTCCTGCCGTGGGCATCAGAGAACCAGGGCCAGGGCAGTGTCACCTCTGTGCCCACACACACGCAGCCCTGGACCCAGGGCACTGGGGGATCCCTCAGCCTGTGTCCCAAGTCAACAGCCAGCACCTGCTGCCCAGGTTCCCTCCTCCTAACCGAAGCCAGCCACCTCGGCACCATGCTGGCCTCACATTTCCTCTCTCCTTTGCCCACCAGCTTCTTCCCCTGGAGAAACGATCTTAACCTTGCCCTTTCTTGAAAGAAAACCACCCCACTCCCACCTCCAAACTCCTCCTCCCCTGCCTGTCTCACCCCTTCTTGCCAAGGACCTAAGCCAGGGGCCCACCTCAGGCCAGGCCACCCCTGGCCCCTCTGCCTCATCTGACACCTCGGCTGCCCCCTCACTCTCGGCTTTTCCTGGTGCAGGCCCTCCTAGCCTTCACCTCCAGGGAGTTCTCCTTCCCCGGGGACCTATCCTCCTCCCTTCTCTACCACCCCTATAAATGTCTGACTCACAAACTCTATCTCCAGATAGAGGACTAACCTCTGCATCCCTGGTTGTCCCCAAAGCCCTCACACTCAACAGCCCAAGCTCCTGCAGCAGGGCCTGCTTTGGGGCCAGCTGTAAAGCTGGCACAGCTCGAAGCCTGGCCCACAGGGACTCGGCTATTTGTCCAGTGAACGCATTTTGGTTAGCACCTGCCTCCTCGCTGGTCTCAGAGGGACTGGCCTCCCACAGCCTGGCATAGCCACCCAGGTGGGCTTTCTAAAACTGAAAACTGACCACCACCAAAACATCTGCCGTGGTTCCTCTGTACCATGGGATAAAGTTCACGATCTCAAGAGCTGGAAAATGAGGCTGTCTGCATCTGCGCTTCCACAGCAGGCTGGGCACATGTGCCCTGGAACATGCTCTCACCGCCCTCATCCTCAGTCCAAAGGCAACTTTGCACCCCAGGGCTGGCACCCTGCACGTGTTTGCTCAGAAGAAAGACAACTATTAGAGCAGCAAATGATCTCTGGCACCCCAGGGCTCAAAGCAACTCAGAGAGGTTGAGCGAGGGGCCCAGGGTGGCCCAGCCCCAGGCATGGGTGAGGCAACAGCCTCACCTGAGCCACTCTCCTTGGTTAGAAACCACGCCAATCCTCTGGAAGCGTCACCTGAAACCTACATGTGTGCATGCCACAGCCCCCAGCTCTAGCTGGGCCCACTCCATGCTGGCCCAAATCTTACTCAGGCAGGTGGGCCAGGCCTGGTGCACAGGACCTCAGCAAAAGAGCTGCTTGACTAAGTCAACCTCGCACCAGCTGACAATTTCATTCCTCCTTAGGCCTTGGTCTCATGTAAAGAATGAAGCTAACTTGGCCTACAAGTTTAAGGGACCTTGAGTTGGTCACCCCCACCTTGTCCTTTGCAAACCCAGGCAGCTGAAGCAGCAAAGTTCCAAGCACTCTGATCTGCTGTTGGCCCAGCTGATTTTTATTAACCTTCCCCCAAACCACTGTGCCTCAAAGGATGGTCCTGGTCCACCTGCGCAGAATTACCAGCAATGTCAAGTTAAATGCAGATTCCGGACCCTGCTGGACCTGGGGGGCTGGGCTGGCTCTCTGAAAGGCGGGCCCAAAATTTGCATTTAACGCTGCTCATAAATCCTGAGCTCAGGGAAACTCAAAAACCCGCCTCCAAACCCAAAGGGTGAAGGCTTCCGCCTCCGGAGACCGAAGTGTTAGTGTCAGGCCTCATTTTGTGAAAACATACGTTGACCAGAACACCCGGGGAAAGGGAGGGTTTCTGTTACACGAATTACATATAACTTAGTTCCTGCGAGGAACTAACTCCCGCGAAGAACTCAGTGAGGCTTTGCTCTCCCCGTCCCACTGTTTTAGTTTCCGGGGGCTCAGCCGTAGCGTCAGGTGGAGCCCCAGCCTCGGCGTCCGGCCGGGGTCCTCCGGACCCACCCGACCTCTCGGCCCGAGGCCGCTGGGGCCTCCGGGCTGCGGCCGGGGCCGTTCGGGGCGGGTGGACCCGGGGTCTAGCGCGTCCCCGCTACTCACCGTGGGCAGCTCGGCCAGAGTGCAGGGACGGTCGGCGGCGGCCCGGCCCCGCTACACTTTAACTGGCGGCGCCGGCGCTCCGCGCGCTCCGGGCGGCCAGGAGGGGCACCGCGGGCCTCTCGGACCGACCTGCTCCGGGAGGGAACCGGACGCCAGGCGGGCCCGCCGGGCTCGGGCGAGCGGGGCGTGCGTGCACTCGTGCACCTGGCTCACTGCTCGCACGGGTGCGCTGAGCCGGCGCGTGCGCGGCTGCTGGAGACCCGCTCGGACCCAGGCATCCCTCGCGGCCCCTGCAGGCCGGGGCACTTCTTTCCCTACCCAGGAAGGGCGCCAGGGGGCCGCCCCTACCTGGGCGGTGCTGGGGTAGGCGGAGCCCGGAGGTGTGGCCCCGGCCGCCGGGATAAGAGCTTGGCCGAAGGCTGGCAGGGACTACGAGCGGTGGGGGCGGTGGCCCCGCGATGTCGCTAGTACTGCTGAGCCTGGCCGAGCTGTGCTGCGGTGCCATGCCTCCGGAGCCGGTAAGCCCACATCCGCGCCCCCTCCCGCTTTCCCCTCCCTCGAGCCCGGACCCAAATTCGTCCCACCCGTCAGCTCATGCTTCTCCAAGGCGTTCGCGGAGGGCCGTCTGTAGGGGACGCGTGTGCATACTCTGGGGCACCGGGCGTCAGGCTGCTTGAGTCAGAAGCAAGGGAATCATACAAACCTGGGTTCGCATGCCACCATGTGCTCTTGATTTAGCCATTTATGCTCACGGAGCCTCTTGTCCTCATCTGTGTAAGGAAGGGTCATACCTAACTTACCAGGATCTAGTGAAGGACAGCGATAGGGCCTGCAAGGCAGCAGCAAAGAACTTGGAACATAGTAGGTGTTCACTATTGTTATTGCCTGGGGTCTTGAGGTCTGTCCTCTTTGGGGGCACAAGAGCTGCTTCTCCATTCCACTCGCCTTTTTTGCCCTGTTAATTTCGCTGTACTGGGGCCCTTGTCCTCAGAGCTAAGCTCCTGAACTCTACTGCAGGTTTCTTTTAATCCCCTGTGCCTTGAAGGACTGAGAGAATCTTCTGGGTCATTAAAGAAAAGCTCATCTGCGAAATAGCATTTGAAGCTATATTGCTGCCCTTTTAGCACAGCACATAGCATAAAAGCATGGTGTTACTTGGTGATGGAAAGACAAACCCCATTCCCTGCCCTTATGTCTTCAGCTACTCTCCTTGTCCTCTGTCTCAGTTCAGAGCCCATCCCCTCACTCCCTGGCCTTTTCCACTAGAGGAAGAATTCATTGCCTTTGCAGTAGCTGATGTTAGGCCAACAGCTTGAACTCTGTAAAGTTTAGAGCCGTTGCTTTGCTTCTTCCTAAAATTTGTCTCACCAGCCCTTTGACAAGAATGTAGCTCCCAGTATGGTGGCTCATTTGTTTAAAAAGCTGCCTGATGATATCCCTTGGAGTTCAGCTTTAAAAAGACAAAGATGAGCGACTGAGAATTTCACCCAACTCAGGTTACTCAAACTATCAAAAGTCTTGCCTTCTGTCATACAAGGTGTTTAGAAATGTTGAGGCCGTGAAGGATCAGATTCCAGAGCTGGTGGACTTAACCACGCTGTGTCATGTCACTGGAACTTGCAGCTGCCTTTTAGGTCCAGTATTTTATTACAAAACCAAAGTGCTAATTATTTTTTCTTATAAAAAGACATGAGGGGCTTCCCTGGTGGCGCAGTGGTTGAGAATCTGCCCGCCAATGCAGGGGACACGGGTTCGAGCCCTGGTCTGGGAAGATCCCACATGCCGCGGAGCAACTAGGCCCGTGAGCCACAACTACTGAGCCTGCGCGTCTGGAGCTTGTGCTCCGCAACGAGAGGCCGCGACCGTGAGAGGCCCGCGCACCGCGATGAAGAGTGGCCCCCGCTCGCCGCAACTAGAGAAAGCCCTCGCACAGAAACGAAGACCCAACACAGCCAAAAATAAATAAATTAATTTAAAAAAAAAAAAAAAAAAAAAAAAGACATGAGCAGTTAACTCCAAAGGATTTAATACTGGCCTTTCTTAGACACTGATGATATTATTTATTTTTTTTAAGTTCTCTTTATTATTTTTTTAAAATAAATTTGATATGTTTTATTGATTTTATTTTTGGCTGCATTGGGTCTTCGTTGCTAGTGCGGGCTTTTCTCTGGTTGCAGAGACCAGGGGCTACTCTTCATTGCAGAGCATGGGCTTCAGTAGTTGTGGCACACGGGCTCAGTAGTTGTGGCTCACGGGCTCTAGAGCACAGGCTCAGTAGTTGTGGCACGCGGTCTTAGCTGCTCCGCAGCATGTGGGATCTTCCTGGACCAGGGCTCGAACCCCTGTCCCCTGCATTAGCAGGCGGATTCTTAACCACTGCGCCACCAGGGAAGCCCTAAAAGTTCTTTTTAAAAGATAACATGATGAAATCACAGTTGCGCTATGATTTTTTAAATATCTCAGGTGAGTCCTTTTATATTAGAAGAAGAATTTTTAAAAGCACCTGGGAAAGGCACCATGGACTGGACTCTTCTACTTATCTTCTTGGCATAGCCAGTCCTTAACCTGGGAAAACTCAATAAATATTCTAGACTGTCCTGAAAGCCTGCAGTTAAACATTAGAGTGTGAAGGGACCTTCATGGTGGTCTAGAGTTATCCCCTGCTTGTAGCAGAGACGGCTGAGGTGCAGAGAGGGGTAAAAAACCCACCTCTGGTCTTTAAGGGAGGTGATGGCCAGGCTTGAGGGTCACGTGTACTAGCGGTTAATCTATGGCCCATCATAGCCTACCATGGGGCCATGTAGTCTCCCTCAAACTGTGAAGTGGAACCAGCTCAGCATTCATCCCTTATGTATGCATTTAAGGAAAAAGATGGTGTTTTGCCTAATTGGCAAATGAAAGCTTGTGGTTTGACCATATTCAACATGGCACTCGGTTTCTTTTCGTCCCCTGTGCCTTGAAGGACTGAGGGAATCTTCTAGGTCAAAGTAAGCACTTGGAGACACTTGGCTAATTGCCACTAATCCAGGTCCTTTGTTGGGGGGTGTGGATGTTGTGCTAACAGGCTGCTGAGAGCTACAACCTGGAGCCTGAAGCAGAATGCCTGGGTTCAAATCCCATTTGGGGCCATTTCTCTGCTGTGTGCTTTGGGCAAGTCAGCATCCCTGGGCCTCAGTTTCCCCATCAGCAAAGTGAGGGAAGCTGAACTTAAATTACATCCTGGCTCTAGAATTTTACACTTCTCTGAGTCTGTGAGTTACACTGGCAAACCGTGTGGGGTCCATTTCCTTAGCAGACGTTGACTAGAGACATGAGTTTCAGCAGTAGGTTAAGGAATGAAATTATAAATGAGAAGAACTTGGAAATTCAGGGCTTCTCACTTTGCCTTGCAGTGGACGTTTTCCTACATTGGCTTTCCTGTAGAGCTGAACAGAGTCTATTTCATTGGGGCCCATAACATCCCCAATGCAAATATGAATGAAGACGGCCCCTCCCTGGCTGTGAACTTCACCTCACCAGGTACATTTCCTCACTCTTCTCTTACTGTCTTGCTGGGACACCTGTTTTGGTATGTGGTTTGGTACAGAGAAGCCAGGTACCCTGGACAAGGCGTTTGGCCTTGCTGAGTCTCGGCTTCCTCGTGTGTAATATGGACATGACAGTAACTGCACCTCACTCACAAGGAGAGGATTAAGTCAGGTGAAATGGAGGGGAAAGCCCATTCCTGTGTGTCAGGCACTGATTGAGCACTTGACACGCATCATCTCACTTAAGCCGTCAACAACCCCAAGGTTGGGACAGCCCCGTTTTACAGATAAAGAAACTGAGAACTTAAGTAACTTGCCCTGGTTACACATGCAGAAGTGAAGCTGACAGTCAAACTCTGGTCCTTCTGGACTGATGCACTTTAGCCATTCTTCGTTGTTGATGCAAAACGCTTGTTCCAGCCTCAGTTGCCTGGCAGGCTGTGTAGTCTGACAGCGTGCGGCCGGTCTCTGAGGATGTACAGACTCCAGTAGGTTTCTCCCCTGAGCTGCAGTGAAGAGGCAGGTGGCACCGAGTGCTGGGTTCTTTCCCTTGCTCTGTGACACACAATCAGCTTTCTGGTGTCACACCTTCAGTATCACACAGGGGGTTGGGGTGAGGATGAGATGGGATCATGGGTGAGGAGGGTCCAGCATGGTGCCCGGCCCCAGCAGCTCCCACGTCACCCCCACTCGGCTGGGTCACCTGTTCTGTATCCCATGCCTGTCCCTGTCCCAGGTGTAGCATCGAAGCCAAATGGGGCAATTTCCAATCTGTCATTGTTCCTTGGTCGTGGTCCAGTGTATTCTTGGCATCACATCATTTACTACACAGTAGTGCCCAGCTTTCTTGATGAGACTAAATCTCATTTTTTAAATTATATTTTGGAATAATTTTAGATTTATAGAAAAGTTGCAAAGCTAGTACAAAGAGTTTCCATATACTTGTCACCCAGTTTCCCTTATCGTTAACATCCTACATTACCGTGGTCTATTTGTCAAACTGCGAGTCCAACACTGGTACATTTCTATGAACTAAACTCCAGACTTTATTGGATTTCACCTGATTTTCCATTAATGTCCTCTTTCTGTCTCAGTGGCATTTAGTCCCCCATGTCTCCTTCGTCTCATCTGATCTGTGACAGTTTCTTAGTCTTTCCCTGTGTTTCACGATCATGACAGTCTTGAGGAGTGATGGCCATACATCCTGCAAACCCAATCTGGGTTTGTCTGGTGTTTGTCTCATGATTAGACTGGGGATATAGGTGTGTTTGGTGAGAATTCCGCAGAGGTGAAGCACTCTTCTCATGACACTCTATCAGGGGTGGGTGACATGCACAGGACGTCACAGGTAGTGCTCACCTTTGTCACTGGTTAAGTGGTGTCTGCCAGGTTTCTCTGTGTAATCTAGTATTTTTCCCTTTCCCAAATTTTAGTTTTTGGAAACAAATCACTAAGTCTACCCCATCCTGGGGTGGGGGTACAGGGTGGGATTAAGCTCCACCTCCTGGAAGGGGCAGTATCTACACATATTACCAAACCTCATTTTTGAATAATGGTTGGTTTCTAAGTCTTCTCTTGGGGATCACAGATAGTTTTGATAAAGGCTGTATTTAATTAGACTCTGGTTATCACTTCCTGAATAGATAATCTTCTGTTTAAAAGTATGATGTTAGCATCTCATTTAAATCTGCTATCTGACCTCATATCTGAAATGTCTGACAATTCATTACAGGTGTGGTAAGCATATGTGTATGCACACTTGTTGGCAAGGGGGTGGAGCAGAGATACCTTCTTCTAAAATGTAAAAACTTTCATTCAAATTTCCAGGCTGCCTGGACCACATAATGAAATACAAAAAAAAAGTGCATCGAGGCAGGTAAGTAAATACAGCATTTGCTTTTGTTATTAGAAGAAATTCATACCATGAGTCAGCGCAGCTCAAGCTTTTTAAGATGAAGGAACTGAGGCCTAGAGTGGGGCTGTTATGTATCCGAATTGCTCAGACTGTGAAGGCTGATCCTGGCCAGCGCCGTGCCCACTGGACCCAGGGATGGACAGACTCTTAGTAGGTTTATATGGTGAGCAAGTCACAGAAAAAAAACACCCTGCTACCTTGGTTAAAGTAACATTTTAGCCCAAACCAAAGGCCCTTCCTGCCTGGATGGGAATCTGTAAGTCCCCCACCTGCTCAGACACCAGTACCACTGAACTGTGGTCACGGGGACCCTGCACACCTTCTGCTTGGACGTGCAAACATTCAAGGTGGGAGCGTTAGCTAAAGTAGTGACCTAGAAGCAGGCTGTCAACCTGTGACCTCACAGGGGTCTACATCCTACAGGCCAGACTGTTAGAACCTGCCCCCATCTTTTGCATTTTTAAATAAGCCCCTTCAGGATAATCAGTCCCAACTGGCCAACTTCCAAGGGGTTTACAAGGATTTCTGTGCATTTCTGGGTAATAGTCTTAGGGTGCTAATGAGGCTAGTGGTTTTGGGGGATCAGTCCCTGCTGCTTAGGCACCCCCACCCCACAGGCATCCCTATGAACCCCAACAGACTGAGTGCACGCGTCTCCTCGCTGGAAGGCAGACTTGGAGCATTGTGCCTCCTCTCTCGCCCCCCACCAGGAGAGATCTGGAGTGTTGGAGGTCACTGGGATGTGAGGCGGTCTGAAGGCCTCAAATCAGTCCTAGAACCCAACTCCTAAAGACAGTTCCGAGCTGGGGCTTGAAATGGCCTCCTGGGTGGGGAAAGTAATACACGGTATTCTATATCATGTTCCTGGAAATTAACCGAGTGCTGATTTGCAAGCCACATGAATGAAACCACCAGCTTTTTCTCACAGAGTAGACCTGTCCGGGTATCTTCTAAGCCATGAGATATTTCCTTATTTCCTGACATCCAGTAAAGCTGGGGCAGAGCAGTCTGATGGATGGAGCTCCTGGAACCCAGAGTGTTCTAGTTCTAGCTGAATTCCCTCACTCTATAAACTTAGACATGTCTCCTAACCTGTGGCTCCTGCCCCGCATCCCGGAAAGGAGGAAACCCTGACCCCAGCCCTTCACTCAAAATGGATGTTGAGAATAGAATGTAGTAGTAGAACCCAGCCTGTGCCTCTCACCACCCTCAGCCCAGGGAAGCTGTTTTCAGCAAAGCAGTGACGTGGGGTCACTGAACTTTCTTGGGCAGCAGGTTACTTTGAGATGATAAATCAAAGGCACACTGTGTAGTTGAATAAGTATCTCTTGGACGTGTGCCTCAGAATGTACACCTGTTTTTGTCAAGCCCTTATGGGGACTTAAATGAGGGCTGAGTTTGCAACTCCAGCCTTGTGATTCTCTCTCAACTTACAGGAAGTCTGTGGGATCCAAACATCACTGCTTGTAAGAAGAATGAGACCACGGTAGAAGTGAACTTTACAACCAGTCCCCTTGGAAACAGATATATGGCTCTCATACAAAATACCATTGTAATTGGGACTTCTTATGTGTTGGAGGTACTTTTTTCCCCTTCATTTCCTCAACACCACCCCCGTCCTCAACCTCCAGCTCTCCTTCTCTTGTTGAAGAATGCAGATTTCCTGGACAGGCTCTCTTTTGAGAGAGCACGGGCAGAACTGTCTGCTGTACAAATATGCTGGGCTATTTTGATTAATTCAGACAAAGAAAAACAAGTCCCTGGGAGCATCCCTGGAAACATCCCTGTGACTCTAAAACCAACCAAAGGTAGAGGTCTCCGAAGTATGGAGTGAATCCTGACTCACGCTTAGTCTAATGAGTTCAAAGTCAGTTTGGGAAGAGCGGTGTCTTCACTGGCAGTCTTTGATCTAATCATTTGTATGGCTCCTAATACCTTTTTTTTTTTAATGTATTTATTTTTGGCTGCATTGGGGTCTTCGTTGCTGCCTGCAGGCTTTCCCTAGTTGCGGCGAGCGGGGCTACTCTTTGTTGTGGTGCGCGGGCTTCTCATTTCAGTGGCTTCTCTTGTTGCAGAGCACGGGCTCTAGGCACGAGGGCTTCAGTAGTTGTGGCTTGTGGGCTCTAGAGCACAGGCTCAGTAGTTGTGGCACACGGGCTTAGTTGCTCCGCGGCATGTGGGATCTTCCTGGACCAGGGCTGGAACCCGTGTCCCCTGCATTGGCAGGTGGATTCTTAACCACTGTGCCACCAGGGAAGTCCCTGGCTCCTAATTCTTGATTTTTGTCTTACTCACCTGCACCAGAAGGAACTAACTCGAACTTCCGTGGTGGTTCAAGGGACTGGGGAAAGTGAAGGTGCTGTGGTCCAGGTAAAGCTAAACGAGATGCTCTGGGGAGGGGAGGAGAGGGGAAGGGCACTGAAGACCCATTGCACTGCAACTCGTTGCCTTTAAGGAGTCTTTCTAGTTGGAGCAGATGAGTTCTCTCCCCAGCTCGCTTCTGCCAGCAGTCTCACCATTATGTGACATTGATGGGGAATCCTGGCTTCCATCTTCACAGCTGTGAGGTCAGGAAGCTGACCTTATCGTCACGGTCCCTTCTGCTTTTGTGAGTGGCTGTTGACTTTCCAAGGTGCTTTTATTCCTATTTTCTGTCACAGAAACACAGAGGAACTCTGAGCCATTTTATTATCCCAAGCCTCCATTTTCACTGCAAAATGAAGTAACAAAGGACTTGAAATCAGCAGGCTTGGGTTCCCAATCAGCATATGAACTTTGAAGGGCAACTCTGTCCCCTCGGGGACTGAGTTTACTGCGCTGGAGAACAGGAAGTTGGGCTAGCAGGTGCTCTCACAGCTCTTTCCACTCTGAGTGTATGCTGTGGGGCCATGGAGGGTCCCGGTAGGACACAGCTACACCCAAGACATAAGGGCCTTTTTGTTCTTCATTCCTGGGACATACAGGCAGAGCTCAGACACGCCCGGCAGAGCAGATACCCATCAGCACGTTAGGACTGCACCCCTTTTCCAGGGAACCAGACTCTACTAGTCCCAAGGGACTTACATGTCGTAAAGCGCTGGCTTAGGTCAAGAGGAGTCCCACTGCTCTGTTTTTTGGAGGACATATTAGTATATGTATTAGGATGTGACCTAACCCTTTTAGATAAGGAAATTAACATCTTAGCAACATGTACAAAGTTTAGGTTCACAGCTCAGGAGTCTTAGAAGGTGTCTGGTCTTGAGTCACTAGTCTGGATTTTAGGGCTTTGTGACAGACATATGACCAAGGAAAAAAAGTGTCCTATTACAATGCTAGAGAGGGGCTGAAGCCAGAAAAAAAGGGAAGAGAAGTTCTGGTGAAAGTAGAAATAAGGCTGAGCCCCTCATTTCTCCTTAGCTGACGCCGTATTTCCATACCTGTGCTTCATTTATGAGATCAAGATCCATGACCAAGCAGGATATACACAAGAAGGGAAACAAAATCAACGGTGCAAAATTGATATTCAGAGTGCCTCAAGGATCTGCTGAAAAACATCAGGGCTGTAAAGGGACTGAGTATATGAGGGAACATGCATTTCACTGCTTTTTGACTTTCTTATCCATCTCAGTGGCCCAGGCCTGGCTGATACTGTGATTCATTGTGGCCACACAGACATTTGGATAACAAATTAGGAATAGTGGCACCAAGAGACACACGTCATTGGTGCCTGAGAGCAGCTGGTTCTGGAGAATGTCTCTCCGGATTTAGCAATGTTAGTACCTTCACTGCAGGTTGACAAAATGCTTCCAGCACTAGCCCAGGGGTGGGGTCAAAAGTTTTAACTTCCCTGGTGGCTCAGTGGTTAAGAATCCGCCTGCCAGTGCATAAGACATGGGTTCGAGCCCTGGTCCGGGAAGATCCCACATGCTATGGAGCAACTAAGCCCGTGTGCCACAGCTACTGAGCCTGTGCTCTACAGCCTTCAGGCCACAACTACTAAGCCCACATGCCTAGAGCCCATGCTCCGCAACAAGAGAAGCCACCGCAATGAGAAGCCCACGCACCACAACGAAGAGTAGCCCCGCTCACCGCAACTAGAGAAAGTCCGCGCGCAGCAACGAAGACCAAACGCAGCCAAAAATAAATAAATTAATTAAAAAAAAAAAAGTTAAAAGGTGCTGGTCTTAGAAACCCACCTCCTAACAATCCTGACTGCTGTGTAGGCGCAGTGCGTATGGATTCCTGAGCACTTTCACACGCTGGAGCTTAACTGATCCTCAACATTCCCGTAACCAGGTGGCGTGACCTCCCACATCTGTCAGTCTGACAAAACAGCCTTTAAAAATGCCATCTATCCATATTATGTATTAAGTAATTGCACCCAGAATAACATTAATTCATCAAAGAAAAAAAAAAAACGTAAACCCTGGTTATCACAGTGAAAATGTGGAGTAAGAGGCCAAAATGATTTTAGAGGACTGTTCCTACCTCCTGGGCCCCCTCTCCCTTTTGAGAATCTAATGAAACACCTGGACACTCTAATGGAAAAACACACTGATCTGCAGACCCCGGGGAGATCTACTGACCCTTGGCTTTAAAGGGACCAAAACTTCCACAAAGCACTGAGTAAAAGTTTTAGTTTCCAAATAAGAGATAAATTTGGTTCTGTTCTGCTAAAGATGAATAAGCTTGGTTTTCTCCAGGCAGAAGTGTGCTGGGTGGATGGCTGCCTCTCCTCCTCTCGGCTCTGCTGGTGGCCACGTGGGTGCTGGCGGTTGGGATCTATCTGACCTGGAGGCATGGTAAGGGTTCTAATTCAGTTCTTTAAAGAAATGCAGATGAGGAAATAACACTGATTTTTTTTTTTTTTAAAGGAGATTCCTCCAAAGGCAATCACATTTTGGCATTACACAAGAGTCAGACATTTATTTAATGCCTCATAGCTCTCCTAAAGACTAATATAATGACTGGACCACACCCGCTAAGGTAAAGCAGGGATTGGGACTCCAGATCTGCTATCCCCTGTTTTCTTTTTACCATCGAGGCATCTACAACGAGTGTAATGGGCCAAAGATAGCTGATAACAAATTACATTTTACCTGTGATAGGTACTCTACGCTAGTTCCTACTTTTGAAAAGTAATTCTTCCAAAGCATAAGACCAACACTCATTTGGATTCATATACTCTAAGGATCTTGCCAACTCTACAACACTGAAGACTTGAATAAGAAATCAGAATATTTATATAGATACACAGCTAGAGGGAGGCCCACTGAAAACCTCTGCTTCTTCTCCCCTCCACACGTAGACAAGGAAATATAAATGTAGTCTTTGAGTTGTCTGTGATGTTGTATACAGAACAAGATTAATCCCATTTTCTTTCTTAGGTAAGCTAGCCACGTCAAACTTTGACCTTAAGAATACTTATATTAATGGCTATTGTTTGTATTTGTTAGTTTCATACCTAGTTTCCATTCCTTAACACGTATAGGACAGAATTCCAGTTGAGTTCCAGCTGAAATGGGGGCACCACTTAACCTTACGGAACTGTAAAGAAACTCTACCACCTGTAGGTAGAAGATGGAACTACTGAGTTGACCCAACTTAAAACGTGATGTGAAGGGCAGAGAGGTCAGCTGTCCTTGTTCACATATGGCACTAAAAATACTAAATTTACAACCACCCACCTGAAACAGAGTACCTTAAACCTGAACAGTTTCTATGAATTTATTTGAAAAGCTACGGGCTTAATCAAGAGGACTAATTCAGTGACAGGGACTTAGAAAAACATCTTTTAAGCATCTTTAAGGTTTAAGCACTGGTGTGTTTCAGGTGATGTGTACAAAAGGAACATCAGGGGTATTTTCCTCTCTGGCAGTAATAACATCCCTGGTGCTTAGCTGATGTGCCCTAGCAAGGGATCATTTATCAGCGATAGTTTAGACTAGAGTAAAAGCCTGTTATTTGCTGTCCACAGATGACAAATGCTTTTCTCCCCCACAGAAAGGATCAAGAAGACTTCCTTCTCTACTACCACACTACTGCCCCCCATTAAGGTTCTTGTGGTTTACCCATCTGAAATATGTTTCCATCACACAGTTTGCTACTTCACTGAATTTATTTAAAACCACTGCAGAAGTGAAGTCATCCTTGAAAAATGGCAGAAAAAGAAAATAGCCGAGACAGGTCCCGTGCAGTGGCTTACCACTCAGAAGAGCGCCACGGATAAGGTCATTTTCCTTCTTTCCAATGATAACACCATGTGTGATGGTACCTGTGGCAAGAGGGGGGGCAGCCGCTGTCAGAACTCCCAAGACCTGTTCCCCATCGCCTTGAACCTCTTCCGCAGCGATCTGAGAAGCCAGACTCATCTGCACAAATACGTGGTAGTCTATTTCAGAGAGGATACCAAAGACAACGACACTGGGCTCAGTGTCTGCCCCACATACCGCCTCATGAAGGATGCTACAGCTTTCTGCAGAGCTTCTCCATGCCAAACAACGTGTGTCGACGGGGAGAAGGGTGCACGCCTGCCACTACAGCTGCTCCTCCCCATAGCCCAGCCACGAAGCAGGAGACCTTAAAGCCTTCCTACTGCTCCAATTACAGGAGGAAAGCATCTGTGATGATTCTGAAGTTTACCGTACAGGCTACTTGTAGGGAGGATTACAGCTGAACCTTGAACAACCCAGGGGGTAGGGGTGCTGACCCCTGTGCAGTCGAAAATTCATGTATAACTTTACAGTCCACTATCTGTCTCTGTGGTTCTGCATCCGTGGATTCAACCAACTGCAGACCGGTAGTATGTATTTATTGAAAAAATCTACATATAAGTGAATCTGCCCAGTTCAAACTTGTGTTGTTCAAGGGTCAACCATATGTATACCTGCGTTAGCAAAAGTAAGGGAGGATTCACAACTGAATACATACACCTTAGTCTAGTAATTAAAAGTTTTTATGCTTATAAAATTGTTACAAATTTACTAACTACTGTGGCATTAAAGAACAGAAACTGAATTTATAACTATAAAGCTAAGTCAATTTCACACCTAAAAATCAAGAACACTTACAAGGCTTCCCTGGTGGCGCAGTGGTTGAGAGTCCGCCTGCCAATGCAGGGGACACGGGTTCGTGTCCCGGTCCGGGAAGATCCCACATGCCGCGGAGCGGCTGGGCCTGTGAGCCATGGCCGCTGAGCCTGCGCGTCCGGAGCCTGTGCTCCGCAAC
This sequence comes from Aethalodelphis obliquidens, assembly GCF_003676395.1. Lineage (NCBI taxonomy): Eukaryota > Metazoa > Chordata > Mammalia > Artiodactyla > Delphinidae > Aethalodelphis > Aethalodelphis obliquidens. The sequence continues at coordinate 2,991,550 of NW_020837966.1, forward strand.
AGGAGAGGCCACAACAGTGAGAGGCCCGCGTACCGCCAAAAAAAAAAAAAAGACCACTTACAAAACTATAACCATTCAGATAATCAATGATAAAGCATCTCCCAGCCAAATATCCAGTCTTGAATAGTCCATGCTCTGCAGAGTAGGTAGAATTGTTTAGCTCTATAACTTTCTAAGTTTAATTAATGAATGCCAAACCTAAGAGTCCTCACTAATTCACTCAATAACTTCTTAGGTGAAAAACCTTCTATTACACACACAAGTCCTTATTTCTAAGATAACAAAAATAGAGAATAACAAGCTGAACCTGTCTTTGCTGACCAGATGACCTACTTTATGTGGAACCACTTGTAAACTTGGTATTTGCATAGGACCCTCCCTCTCAGAACTAGATTCATGTCCTATCTGACTCTTGTACAGGTGACTTTTAACATCAACAACAAAATACATCACTTGCAGAGCTGATGTCTACTTTTGCCCAAAGTTACCTATTAGAAGTCACTGTCAGAATTCAGAGTTTTATGGTTATTACATAACTTTCCATGTTCAAAACAAAAATAATTCATATGTTGAAGTAATTAGTCTTTTTATAAATGAATTATTGCACTGGTTTACTTAAATAAAAACCAGAATCTAGGGCTTCCCTGGTGGCGCAGTGGTTGGGGGTCCGCCTGCTGATGCAGGGTCATGGGTTCGTGCCCCGGTCTGGGAAGATCCTGCGTGCCGCGGGGCGGCTGGGCCCGTGATCTATGGCCGCTGAGCCTGCGCGTAGGGAGCCTGTGCTCCGCGGCAAGAGAGGTCACAGCAATGAGAGGCCCGTCTACCGCAAAAAAAAAACAACATAATCTACCATAGAATTACAGAATGTAGAGATGTGTGGCATTTTAAGTCTTCCAACTTTTTACTTTTCTCAAAGCATCTTTTTCTTAATGCAGAGGTCACCAAAAGGTTGTTTATATTAGCATCCATATTTTTCTAGGAAAGCTTGTCTCTTTCACACAGTGCAAGACTGCATCTGCTCTAGAATGTGGATCAGTTTCAGGTGGATGACTCTTAAAATGTTCTTGTAGATTATCCTTAAAGGACCATGCCACTCCTTCTAATACATGTCTTACAGATAAAGACCAAAATAAGGAAGGATAGTGTGTGCAGGTTCACAAGCAAATACTTAGTAATGCCTGAGGCAATACAATTAATGTGGTAAAGCTCACTTACTTGTCATGATCAGTCTTCATGGTGCTTGTAAGTGCTAGTAATAGAAGACGGCTTATGTCAAAACTTGGATCAGAAACCAACCTCCTCTGAATCAACATCTACCAGTTATAAGAGCAATATGCTCTTATGTGAAAAACTATTATAAACAGAAATACATTATGCTTTTAGAACTAGGTAGCCAGTATTAAATAGTGTTGAAACAGCCCAGAAACATAAAACCAGTATTGTATAAATTTAATTATTTTGTTAAAAAACTGAAAAAATAAAAGCATACAATTTTCAAATTTAAGGCAAACATCCCAAATAATACTAGCAAATTAAAATTTTGTAATACTGGCAGACTTTTCTTTGTTTCCAACCTACTGAGCAGATACGCAAAATAATCCTATTTATTTAAAATGCTCTAGTAACAGCATTTCTCCAAGTCCTAAAACTTCCAACCATCCTTTTTTTTTTTTTTGGCCATGCTGTGCAGCTTGTGGGGTCTTAGTTCCCCAACCAGGGATTGAACCCGGGGCCACAGCAGTGAAAGTGCCGAGTCCTAACCACTGGACTTCCAGGGAAGTCCCCCCCAACCGTCCTTACTGTTTCTATATTCCACTTACCTGCATCTCTTATCTGCATCTACTTTTGTCTTTCCCCCAGCCCCACTCCCACCCTCAGTTCTAGGGGAGCGAGATGGTCCCTGGCAGGGAGTGGCAGGAATCAGGCATCCTCCCCACCCTCCCAGGTCTCTGAGCTCATAGGCTGTGCTGGCTGGCTCCAGTCTCCAAACCTGCTTCCCTTCCTCTGCCGGGGCTCAGAAGGCTGCACCAAGGCCTGGACCACTGGTGGTAATAGCTGTCTGTATTTAAACGTTGGTTCAGACTGCTCACAGATTAAGGTCAACTGATCATACTGAACAAAAAGTACTCCAAGAACTTTCACTTCATTTTTCAGGTAAAGGAAAATTGGGGACCTGATGCTTAAGTTAGAAATTACAGCAGTCTCCTTGTTTATCTGTACGACACATTAGAAAATCATTAACCTAAATCATTTCTATCTGGCTTTAGGAAGCAAATGAGTTTTCATTTCTGTTCTGTTTTGGTCAATGACTGTTTTCCTTCCCCAAGCCCACCCTAGATTATGTCAGTAACAAAAGCCAGCCAGCCCAGCCTTAAATCTTTGCCTCTCGAAATCTAGACCTGAATGTGCCCCAATATTTTTTGTAATACAGGAGAAAATTTTAAAAAAACAAAAAACTTTCTTTCCTATTTGGAATTGTAGCAGCATACACAAGTCATGACATATGTGCTTGCTGTACTAGATAAGAGGGAAAATGCGTGACCAGACATTTCTCACAATACACGTACACAGTCACACACACACCCCTCATGGTTATGTAAGACTGCCTGATGACTCTCAGAAGCCAACCTAAATGAAGGGCTTCACCACCTGAGAACCATTCTACTGCAACAATTTAGATCATCGGGAGTTAGAGACCCTGAAGAAGGGGCAGGAGAGTTTACCACTGAAGACTAAGTTCGTATTTATTCTCAAATGTCCTGACTACAAAAGCAGCTTATTTTTTACACCAATGTCATGTTCTCAACATAAAAGTTAAAATTCATTTATTTCATAAAACTTAAGCACCTAGGTCAATAAATTAGAATATAAATGTTCTATAAGAGTCTTATACCACAAGGTTATGTGTTGGTCTTCAACAGTGGCTTTTCTGTCCATTTCACCACACAAAAGCAGCTCGCTCTCGTAGCATGCGAACGCCAAAGCGCTGCCATTCTCTCTGATAAATCCACAGCTCCTGTGTCGTATCTAAACAAGCCAACACTGCCCCTCCTTTCCATGCAATCAGCCGGGGATCCATGTCCTAGAGAGGTGATAAACAAAGATATTTCAGTGTAAGCAGACAAGACATTTACTTGAATTTGGGGGTAGAAAACACGCTGCTGAGTCAATATGGAATAAATCAGATTTTCAACTTGCATTAAAGACCCATGAAAGATCCATGAACCACAGACATCTTCTATTTCAACTCACAAAAAATTTGTTTAGTTTTTATTACTGAAAATGCTACTATTCACTATTTACTATTATTCCACATAGAGTCCCTATAGGCAGGAACATATGTAAGGACATAACTTATTTTGAAGTTTGACTGGAATAAATATATCCCACAATCCCTCCCTCAGAATTAAAATTAAATAAAAATATTCCCAGGAATTGTCAGTGAGAATAATAAAATACAGACACAATCCGTTTCTAAATTCCTGTGTTTATGGTTGCCAAGATAGTTCAAATCAAAAAGATCCCTGAAGATCACCTGGTCTAGGGACCAGCAGGAGATTCTTAATATGAAAGAGATAAAATGGAATTGTTCTGGCTGACAGCGTGAGAACAGTCAGTCTTCTCCTTGCCCCATCCAGTCCTCTGACAAAGGCGGAAGTCAGTCATGCTAGTTTGGAGGGCACAGCAGGGACTAAAAGCCAGTAATCTAGTCCCTAGTCCAGAGCTCCTTTCACCACATCTGTGACCTGCTGAAAAGTAATTTTTCCACTTGCTCCAAGCCCTTAAGAACTCCCCAGACACAAACCCACGCCTCCCAGGATTTTCTCTGTCCAATACATTACAACTAGAAATAATGCTGTTTCACTGGCAAGAGTACAACTTGCACTGTGTACAACATACCTTGGGCCTTGTGATCACATCCACATTTTCAATAATTCGCCTGAATGAAGGTGGCATCTTATTGAGAATTCTGTGCTGCAGAAATTCTTGAGCTTTATGAAACATCAAACCACCTCCCACCACCAGGATGGAGCTGTACATCTTCTTTTTGGCTTCATCAGACGCTGAAAAGACAGTGAAATCCCTTCCACGCTTTTTCTCCATATCCACCACCACCCCAGGCCAAGCCACCATCATCTCTTGCTTGGATAACTGCAGGAGCCTTCTCAAAGGTCTCTCTCCCAACCCATCCTAGACAATGCTACCATGCAGCCAGAGGAACCTTGCAAAACACAAATGTGAGCATGTTGCTGTCCCACCCCCGACCCTGCTAGTAGCAGGATTAGGACCAGAATCTCTAGGGCGGCCTACAAAGTCCAGCGTGGTGTGTACCCACCACTTACCACAGCTTCACCCTACATCCTGCTTTCCAGCCACACTGGCCTTCACACAGGCTTCTTCGTCTACCTGGAATACCAAGGTAACACCTCACTCTCCCCCTAGATCCCTCTCTCTCAAATGGCTCTGCCTCAGGAAAGCCTTCCCTGCCTCCCCGCCCTCCATAGCTCCTCCTGAGTAAAAACCCCTTATTAAATCCTTCAATCAGAAACTCTCAGTCAGAACCCTTTAGTTCAATTTTGTAGCACCTGCCACAGTTGTAATTTCATCTTTGTGTGGTAAGCCGACTTGTTTTGGTCTCTTCCACTAGGCTCCATGCTCAGCGAGGCCAGGAACCAGATCCTAACACCTGACAATGTAGGCGCAAAGCAGATGCTCAATAGCTTTTTTTTTTCTTTTTCTTTTTTTTTGCTCAAAAGCTTTGGCATGAACATGCTGCAGGGCAAAACTACACCCTAGCCTGAACCCTGTAATTGCTCTCTCCCGGCTCCCAGACGTGCTTACAACAACAGTCTATGCTATGGAGGATGGCTTTATCCAGGCCCAGGGCTTTCCCTTCAAACAGCGAGATGGCAGTCTTCCGGGACATCAGTGCAGTGAGAGCTTCCTCAGAATCATTGCCAGCCATCAAGCAGTCTCCCTGGGAGGATCCCAAGTCCACCTCCTGGGAATGCAGTCTTTCTGGAAGATCAGAGGACTGGCCACGAAGATCCCCCTCAAATCCAATGGGTTTGGATGCAGACTTTCGGTCAGCAGTAGCTTTTGCAGACTTTAAATCAATCAAAAGGAGAATCAAATGGATGGTAAGGCTATGATAGAACACGGTTGATGTTCTCCAGCTAGATCCCCCCCTTCTCCCTACCCCACTACTCTACACTCTATAAAAAGAAGGTCTGTCACTGTGCTGCAGAGAGGAAACACACCATAGTTCTACGACCAAGCACCTGATCCCCACCCCTGGATAACTAGGAGTCAGGGGTGGTGTGCAGAAGATGAGGAAGTGCTGACAATTCCAAAACAATCATGGGCAGGCAGCGCGTGAGGTAACACCTCACTCTCCCCCTAGATCCCTCTCTCTCAAATGGCTCTTCCTCAGGAAAGCCTTCCCTGCCTCCAACCCTCCACAGCTCCTCCTGAGTAAAAGAGCTATAACTTTGCTATTACTGATAGGATTTTTAAGATTGAAATGTCGATGTAGATGAACTTTTCCCCCTGAGTTTCTAAGTGTAGTAGTTCACTGGAATTCTTAGGCCACTGGCTGTATGGGTCCTCATTTTCAGACCTTATCTAAGCACCCCACGCTCAGCTTTGGGACAGGAACAAAAACTAGAAAAGGTTCACTGCCCTCTTCTCTCCATCATGAGCTGCTGTTTCATTAGCAGATAAGAGCTTTAATTTGTGCCCCTGAATCAGACATCCTAAAACTAGGATCAGCTTTGGGCAAATTCAGCTCTTTGCCTGTGCCACCCAGTTTTTGCATGATAATTTAAAAATAGGTAAGCTTTTACTGAAAATACTACTGGATAAATATTCAAAAGTAGATAAAGTATTATACATAAAGTACTTAAAAAATACATGCCAAAAGGGAAGTATCTTGTAGATTGGTATTCTGAAAATTGATGTTTGCTGAATAAAGAAATCTGTCATCTGGATTTTAAACACGGACTTCATCTACGGTCTTGAAGACAGTATCAGCTTTAGTATACTGTCAGATTGCAGCCACTGCAATGATGCATTAATTATGGGCAAACTTCTCATACAGGGACAAAATTGTCTCCTCTCACACAGAATTACCACAGACCTGTTCTTGCTTGCTTTGTGTGGCCAGCAGGTAATGCTCATCATGAGGATCCTCAGGGTCACCCTGGGACCTGTGCTGCAAAGTTGTCATTTTCTGTCCAACGATTCCAAAAGTTGCTGGATAAAACAAAGCCATCGGAGCCTGTGCATGGAAGGAAAAGAATGACCAACCAAGGATACTGCCTTCTGAAAAAACTGACCCATTAAATAAATTTTGTTCTTCCAAAAACAAAACTGGCAGATCAGATCCTATAAGTTAGACCGAGTAAGCATTCTCTTTCAGAAGTAACATTATTTCTTCAGTGCATGATAGGCCAGAAAACTAACTTATCATCAAATTGAATGGGTGATATAACACCAGAAATCTCAAAGTAAATGTAAAATAAGTGCCTAGTAATCTACTTTATAATTTCCTAGTAAGAATGGTGCCTCTTTCTAAATAACAACTCATCACATACTGGCTAATTAAAATAATGGCTCAGATCTGTTCTAATCTGTACTCTACCAGTGGTTCAAATGTTGGGTTAGCATCTAATTTACAACCAGTTGACATTCTCACCTCATGAGGTTTCCAGCAAGTACATATTCTCTCAGTCTGATTGAACCTGGCTGCCTTTCTTTCTACCCATGGAAATATATACCGATGTGTTACCTGGAGTTTTTCATCTCCTAATCGAAACTGGTAAAGAAGGGCAGGGGAATCTGGATGTCGAATCTGAAACTCATGGTCCTGAAGCCCAGAGATGTCCTGATTCCAGGAAAAGATGCTGTCAGTGAATCAGTAAAAGTGCATGCAAACTCTTCAAATGCCATCTAAATCTCACCTATAAAAGGGCTGCCCTACAACTTCCTACGACTCCCACTGGCACTTAATAAAACAAGAGTTCAACTGTACCTTGATTCTCTTTCAACATTTCTGAAATTCCCATTATGTACATTTTTGTTTGCTTCATTATCAACACACACCAATACAATGTCCAAACCAGTAAGCAAATTCCCTCAATAACTGGGAAATGTTATTACCCCGCCTTAATGTTTCTCAAAAAAATTTTTATTCAGAATTACATTACTTGAAAAATGCTTTAAAATAAGTTGGAAAAAGAAAGGTCTAAAACAAATAGCATAAAAAGGTAGCAATTCATATACAGCAATGACTAAATGTTGACTGTTCACAATACCAAGTAAGTGCTTCAAATGATACCATTTTATTAACTGTCTATACCTATGTATTTACCTGCTACTATGCATTACATCCAAAGGTTTATCTTTATCCTTTATTAGAATGATTGTAGATCCTAAGGAGAGAGACATCTGCTAAACTCTCTTAAAAATACTAGCTGTGTTTTCCAGAGCTTGAGACACATCCGTACAGCTCTGACCTTACCAGAAAACTCTCTCACTCCTTAAGAGCTTCAGCCTCAAGGCTTTATAAACTTGGGTTGAACAGGTTGCATAACACTGTTAAATTTTTAATTAGCTTTAAATATCTTCAATTTTTCCTGAAAACAAAAATAATCAGCAATTTTGATTTTGCTCCCACCTGATCTAAATGACAAAAAGTTTCTTTAAGGTGCTGCAGAAGAAGGCAATCCATTTTATTTGTTAACTGGCATTCTCTGTAAGGGAACCCAGCTCGCTGCATCAGCCAGTAAAAACATCTTGACACATCAGATCCACCATATGCCAGACAGAGCCTAGTGTTAAGAGAAAAGGGCAGATGGGTAAGCTGTCAGTTAAGAAGGTGCAAAGGGTGCTCCAAAAACTCAGTTAGGCACAGTGAAACACAGCAAGTTTCAAGAAATGTTGTAGAGATAAATTAAAGCATGAAAGGACAGAATGGATGTAAGGGACAGAGAAAGGAAGCTAGCAAAAACCAGTGGTGAACATCTAGAAGCAAAAAATGCTATTTGCAAAAACTGTCCAAGAAACAGAATACACATTAAATCCAGCTCATTTCCAAGTCCATATGTGTAGCATATGACAGCTGTTTGACTGTCTACACTCACCAACATGTAGAAATGGCAGGCAGTGACACCGTAAGACAAAGTTAAGGGAGAAAACCTTAGCGAATACTATCTACTAACTGAATATTTCTACGATTTGGAAAGATCACTGCTGTGCTGTTTTAGTGGTAGAAGACCTGGGTCCAGTGTTTTCTCTATACTTTGAAAACTAATGGCATTAGGTGTTACAAATGGATGAGCCCAAACAACTCAATCTGGGTTTGAGAATGCACTGTAACTTGGGGTGGGAGGTAACAAATTAACCTTTCTCATGGACTGCTTGGACCCTCTTTTAAATTTGTTTCTTTGACTTAAGAGTCAAACTTCCTATGTGGGTGACAGGAAGAATTAAAGCATCCTGAAGAAGCCATCCTGGAAGCACAAAATGCTGCAGAGAACTGGTGTGTGCACTACCTCAGTGTGCTTACCTCTGCTGGGCTTATCTCAGCACAGACAAGCAGCAAACCTGCTCCAGCTAGTTATTTTATTACCTCTTCTATCAGAGATGACATAATGAATGGACTTGACCACCATAAAGTTACTCCTCACTCACCAAAAACAATTATGACGAGAAAAGCAAATACTCAAAATGCTAGCTAGCTAGAGAATTCAGACCTGAAAACCTATTTTCTCCTACATGACTTGCCCAAATAAAGCTTTGCTGTGAATGTGATTGGTATCTCTCTGCCACACCACAGTGAAAGACACAGAGCTAACATACACACTTCCTCTGTGGGAAAGCACACAACACACACTAGGGCTTTCAGGAGCTGCTAATGTGAACTCATATTAGACAGTTCAAATGGGAAGGGTAAAATTGGCTATTTATAGCCGTGTTAGAATTTGCACTTCCACAATCTTACTAGTTTCACAAGAAAAATCTGAGTATGTAATTCCTTACAAAAACTTCTTTCTAACTCATGATGCTTTCAGTTGAACAGGCTGTGTGGGGAGGAGTAGGGAATACCTCCTCCCAAGCTCCTCACCGAGTGTTCCGATGAGAGACCCCATCCTCCACACAGCACACGCTTGTCTTTTGGTCTCCAACATCTACAATACACGTGCTGCTTAAACCACTTCCATAGGTGGCGCACACAGACTCCTGATGGACCACGATCCCTGAAAAACAAAAGGTAGAGGCGTGAACACCTGGGGAGCAGGAAAGATCCTACAACAAATATTCAATTAAAATCTAGGAACCTCCAGGCAATCACCCAAGTATCACTGACCCTCCCAGAATAAGCATTTCAATAAAGCAGTGAATCAGATTAACTTTGTCAGGAAAAAAAAAAAAACAATCTCATTTCAGGCAGATTTCACTGGGATATCAGACATACCTGAAAACCCCATCTTCATTAGGATCATATTCACTAATTCTTTCACATGCTGTTTATTATAGATATCAGGAATTAACAAGATACATCTATAATACTAAAAAGAACAAAGAAAAAAATATAAAATGGTTAACACTCAAGTCAGGTCAAAATAAATTTCACCACACTTGTCGTCAAAGAGGATTCTCTCTAAAGCAGTAGCAGCAATGGCTAGAGGCCCAAAATAAAAACTCAAAGCTCTCTGCTATCCTTTAGGTTTTATGAAAAAAAAACAGAAAATGCTGAAGTTTTGTGGGCTTTTTTCCCTTTGAGCTATTTAACACTTGTAAAATGAAAAATAAGACAACTGATGTTTCCGAAAAAGGTCCAGAGAGAAGGCATAAACATGAGCAAGCTTGCTGATTGCAGAGCAGTTGAGAGGAACACCAAGAACCAAACAAAATGAGAGAAAAAAGAAAGCACCAGAGGGGAATTCAGTGAAGGAAAAAAGATATCCTTAACAGCTTAAGGTCGAGAAGGCTTCAAGAACACTGTCTTACAAACAACTGAGTATAGTATACTTTTATTGACCAAGAATCTTAAAGACAATCCAATAACCGGTCATTTTAGTTTACCTTTAAATCTTTCAGTGGGATTTCCAAGTATTTTTGTATCGCATGAGACCATATTACTTCAATATCTGCCAGAACAGCTGTAAGGGAGCCCCCAGGTCCTGGGTGAATATTTAACTGACCTCTTCTGATAGGCCAGTGAATATTGTAACAGTCCAGAGGATTAACATACAGGGCCTAGAAAAGACAGGCAGATGAATACATTGTTAAAACTCTTCTCTCAGGGTTTTCTAGATTCACATTCAAAAACCTAAGGCCAGAAGTTATCATTAACATTTGCTGACTGTTCTAATGTTGAGAGTGGTGTATGTAACATTTCAGGAGCCAGTGTGAATATCTGGTCCTCAGGGTAGGATTACAGAATGCTAAGAAAAACTAGAACTAGGTGGCAAAGCAAATTAATTTTACAAATAGTATCTAGGTTTTCTTCTTCCATTTCACTGTAAAGATGTTTCCTACCTCTTCTCCTACCAAAAACTCAGGGTGATGAGATGTGTTTGTCCACTTATTTCCGGAGCAATGATCTAAAATCGCAGGTCGCATCTGCTTGTTGTAGGAACGTGCCTGAAACAAAAGAGCATCCGAAAATTCTCTGAATGCATGCAAGAAAACAAGAAGGGGTTGTCCTCTTTTCTCCTCTCTCACAGACCAGATACAGTGGCAAATTTTAATCATAAATCCAAGATATGTGACAAAATATTGATTGGTCACAAGTGGATTCTCCTGCTCTATACCACAATCTTGATTTCTCCCATAATGTTAACACTCAGGCAGTGATTCAGTCAGTCCAACATTAATATTGTACTCTGCTGAAAGTTGAATACAGATTTATATATCATATAGACTCATGTCCATTCCTAGCAGCACTGGTTTATCACATTAAAATGACAAATGTAGTAAGAATACAGCTTCCCATCAAGATCCTGGAATTACACACTTAAGACTCTCAGATAAATTAAATTTTCATCAACTAGACACAAGAATCACCACCTTACAAATTATTTGGCTTGCCTAGACATCTGCAACACCAATTCAGGTATTCTGTAGGTGGTTAAGAATGTTTTTTCTTCCTCTTTTAAGGAAATCCCATCTTGAATTTGCATAATGAAACAGGGAGCGCACACGAATGGTTACGATTTAATAGCAGTGGTCAAAGAATGAATCTGAAGAAAGAGTTGAGACTGAACCTGCTCAGGGGACACAGGAATCCGTCTTGTACCATTTGACATCTTTTTAGACCATATTGCTTGATCCACCATTTTAAGGCCATTTTGTCTTTGTTCATTACTTTCAGGTTTCTGGGGAAAAAGAACAGAGATGAAGAGTATAAAGAATTTAGTGAAAAAGAGAAAGAAATGGCAAAATACTAATTTAATCCAGCAAGAGCAAATGCTCCCTCATCAACGAGTAGCATGTCCTTCACCTTTGTCACATGCATTAATCTTAAAAATTCAAAGTGATCTTATTATTTATAAATTAAAAAATCAGAAAAGAGCCATCGCCATAAAACTATCTGCAAAAATCTATAACCTCAAGTGACTTTTGACTGATATCAGAGCACTGCTACTTTATATTTACAAAGTATTCGAGAGACTCTTCCATATATCTATATAATTCTCATGTTTACAATTTTATAACAATGTTTTATTCCTTCATGTGTTATTTCACTTAATTAATGAGTATTCAAGTTCTTGTGATATTGCAAAGAACACTATATTTTTATAAAATATTATTTTGTTTTCTTTCCATTTTTATTCCTGAGATTTATTCCTAAAATAGAATTGTAAGATCCAAAGATATGCGAATTTTAGATTCTTACACTGTCAAGTTATACTTAAGCTTAGAAATGGACTTAAGGAGAGTCTGCTAGTTATGCTAAAAAATGGAACCCTAAGGCTTACTATAAGAATTATAGAAACTGCAAGTTCCTAAAACTACCCTTGATTTAAAACTTAAAGCAGATTACAACGCAATACACATATTTAACACCTATCACAAAAATTTTCCTGTTAATTATCACCTGCAAAATAGGATGCCTACTGCATCCTAAGTAAATGCTTACTCCAAGGAAACACTACTTTTTGCCTTTAAATTATGATTTGATCTAAGATTGTAACAAGTGCTTATTGTAGCAATTCAATTTGCTACAGATTGAAAATATGAGCTCAGTTTAAACTCTAAGTATCTGGAAGAGAAAATATGGCAGTCAGTTAATAGACACCTGGATGCATCATTTTAAGGGAGTGACAATTCTGTATCTTCCACTAAAGATCATCTTCATCAATACCCAATTCATCCTGATGGGTTAAAAAATTAGATTTACTTTTGTTATAATTATTTCTGTACAATCTAAAATTGATAGCTCAGATAAAAAATGACATTTGTAACCCTGAATGATGTCGTTATTTTAAAATACATTAAAGCTATGAAGATGTCGTTCAAGATTATAGCATACATTGAATACTGAAGCCCTCCCAAGGAGACAACCCTGGGCTTTCTCTTTAGGTCTTACATTTCTTTTGTGTGTGTGTGCTGCGACGGGGCGGGGGAGGGGGGGGTGTTGGGTTTTTTGGCCACACTGCACGGCTTGTGGAATCTTAGTTCCCTGACCAGGGATTGAACCCGGGCCCTGGGCAGCGAAAACTCGGAGTCCTAACCACTGGAACGCCAGCGTCCTCCATTTTTGACTTACATTTAGTCCCTCCCTTAGGAGCCAGTTGTCTTTGTACAGGGGCTGCCCTTGTTGTTTGTGTCTTCGTGCAATAACATGAGGAATGCTGGCAGGAAGTGTGTCTGTGGCTCGACCGATTCTCAGAGTTGTTGAACCTGGATGTATGACAACGATGAAGTTGCTCTGGATTTGCTGCAAATACAAAACATAGGAGTGTGACCTTAGTAAATAACATGCAGGTAACATGTTAAATAACACAGAGGTAACAGGCTAGACTAAGAAATTAGTTTCCTGTAATGACTATCAAACTCAAAGGTATCAAAATAATTCAGTAAAGGGAGTTCTCTGAGAGGCATCCAAATATTGCTCTCTGCCTGCATGCAAACTCTTTTTGTATCTGTGTGCCAAGGATCTGACTCAGGGTACACAGGTCAACAAATATTTGTTTAAGTGAACGAAATCCTAAGTACCCAATGCAAATCAAGCTATAATTTGGGGGCATTTCTGTGCCAATCACTGTGGGTACAATGGTGACCAGGACAAAGTCCTGACCACTAGAGAACTTCCCATTTACTAGAGAAGAGAGTTAAACAACGAATAAGAGTGTGGGGAATACTATGACTTGTGAAGTATGGGGTTCCCTAAATCTGAATCACCTTAAGATCCTTGTTAAAGCAAAACAAAACAAAAAAGACCCTAAAGCTTCACTACAAATTTTCTGATTCAGAATCTCCAGGAAGAGAGAGCCTAGGAATCTGCAATTTACAAAAGCTCCTAAAGTAATTAGTATGATCACTCAGATGTGACAACACTGGTTGAGAAGGTGAGGGAAGAAGTTAATTTAAGATCAGAATCACTGTTTTGCAATGCTGGAAAGTAAGTGGACTTTATACATGGAGCACTTCCGAGAATGTGCATGAACTGTATTTTCGTCATTGTTTTTTAAACACTTTACCCTTATTGGTTCTGTACTATTTACCTGATCTGGCAAGAGTCTGCGGTTAAAAAACCAGAGTTCACAATTCTATCCTCACAGGTCAGAAAGCTCTGCTGCATTTCACCATCCATTACTGGGAGACAGTGAACAAGGACTGACAAAGCAGCACAAATCAGGACAGTGGAGTAATGACTGTGGGCTTTTAGATCTGTAATTCTCAAGGGGGCAGAATATAACCTGAATCACTAGGGAACCTTTACCACGTAAACCTGTTGAGGGACCCAGAGTTTCAGGAGGGAGTGGGGGAAGAAGGAACTCCAACAATCCCTTTGACAACAGGATGCCTCTGTTGAGAATCACCATTCCAGTGTGACTTCTAAATCAGCACCTACTCTGCTCTGCCCTTAAGCTACAGTTGTGTCTTCTTGGCATGTCCTCATTTAAAATATTTCCGTAACTTTCCAATAAGATACAGTCCAGAACCTCCAAGATCAAGACCCTGCCTACTTCTCTAGCTTTACTCTAGAACCACTTACTTTTCAGTCTCTTTAATCTTCCCAATCCAGATGTCTCCTGATTTCTTAGTTCACTGTGCTGACATTCAGGCCTTCACAAACGCAACTCCCCTTGCCTGCAGTGTTCTTTCTCCCTGTTAAATCTTACTCCTCCCTTCAGGTCTAACGTTGAATGTCATCAGACCAGGTTTATTTGTGCCCCTGCAATAAGATCTTATGGCACCCCTCCTTTTCACGACACTTATCATTCTTGTAATGATTTACTGTCTGCTCTCTCAAAAGACAAAATCTTCATGTAAAGGACTACTACTGTCTTGTTCACTACTCTGTGCCCAGTGCATGGCATACAGGAGCCTAGTAGGTATTTGTTGAATGCCCATGGCACCACTCTCACATGGCCTGGCGCTCCGCAGCACACTTCTCAAGCTTTTGCGTGCTATGGCAGACAACATTTAGCTAGCAAACTGAGTTAAACAGATGAGGTGGCTTGCCATCAGGGACATCAGTACCTCATTAATAGTACACAGGCTGCAGCACACTGATGGGGAAGCTCTGGGGTAGTAAACGCAGTTTTCCAAAGTGTGGACAAGCAGTTTTTAATAATTACATATCTACCTTAACATATTAGAAAACAACTAGCCAATACATCCTACACATCATTTCCTGGACATTACTGCTTAAGATAAAATTGAGTAAAAAAACTTATTCAGCAAATAATGGTAGAGGTCTCACAGAGGATATGGAAAAACCAAAAGTTGTTACAGGACTGAAGTTAAGCAAATGTTGTTATAGTGGCTAATGGCCCAGGCTCCAGATTCACAAATCTGGCTCGAAATTCAGGCTGTGCCACTTCCTTGCTCTAGATAAAGTTCCTACCTCAGAGAGCTATTGTGAGGATTAAACGAGTTAATCATGTAGCTCGGAGTCTGGCTGTCTCTTCCCAAGTTCTGCATTCCCTTCAGAAGAGGCCAGGCTCTGGCTTATACAACCCTCTTGATGCCATCCCTGTTAAGATCTCCAGTCTCATGTCTTGCTCCCTCTTCTTCCTCAATTCCAGACATCCTCATCTCCAACATTTCATATCCTCCCTTGGCCCAGGTCTCTTCCATGCTGTTCTCCTGCCCTCACATTCCCCCTGGCTAACTCCTAATCATCTTTTAGGTCTCTGCCCAGGTGTCACCTCCATTGAAGAAACTGTCCCAGGCCGTCAGGGCTGGAGGAGGTACCTGCTGTGTGTGCCCAATACCTCCCCCTATGGTCCTCTGCACCACCCCATCCCACTCCATGCCCTAGATACTTACTGCCCATCCCCAACCGTGAGCTCCCCCTTCCCGCCAAGTGGGAGAATCCTAGAGAGTGGGAACTGGCAAGGCCCTTACACACCATCCAGTCTGCCCCCTCAAACTAGTTGGCAGGAAGGTGACAGCCCTGTGCTGGTCTCATAGCCCGGGAGGCTGGGGTTCGCACAGTGGCTGGTGTCACTGGCCTGGCCATCTGCACTGTGCCCTCGGAGCAAGCGGGGGACGACCCCCTTGCACCACCCACCTGGGTGGGCGCCCGAAGACTCCCGCCGTTCGCCAGCCTCCTCCCCCTCGCCCAGCTCCGCGGCCCCCCGCCCCGCCCGGAAGCCGAGTCCGAGGCCCGCCCCCGGCGCCTCACCTCCTGCAGCGACTCCGGCACTAGCGCGGGCACGATGGGTCGCTTCACGCCGCGCTGCTCCTTCTCCTTCTCCCCGCCCTTCTCTTTCCCATTCTCCGTGTCCCCCTTCTCGGCCTGGGTCATCTCGGCCGCCGACGCCCCTCCAGCCTCTAGCCTCAACGACGCAACGCGACCACCAGAAAACAGGCCTCGGAACAAGCGCAACCTCTCGGCCGACTGCCCACAACCAAGATGGCCGCCGGGAGTCGGCCCAGAGCATTCCGGGAAAGCGGAAGGGCGGAGCTGCCCGGAGGAGGGTAAGGTGGGAGGCTGCACTGGCTGGATGTTGCTGTGATTGGTCCTGGCTGCAGCATGCCCGCAACCTACTTGTGTTTTGTTTTGCGTGCTTGCTGTGGAGCAGCTGATAACTGGTGTCTCATTTCGTCATCACACCTGTCTTTTCTGGCTTCTCAGACACCATACGTAATTCTAGTTCTCCTCGTACTTCACTGGCCATGCTCAGTCGGGCCTCTGATGTTAGGATTCTCTGGAGTTAGGTCTTCTCTCTACACACTCCTTGGATGACTTTATCCAGTTTCATGGCTTTAAATATGATGATAACTCCCAAATATGTATTTCCAGTTTGGATCTCGCCCTGATAACCAACTGCTTATTTAGTATCCCCACTTAGATGTCTACAAGGCATTGTAAACTTAAATATATCCAAAATGTAACTCGATCCCCGCCTCCCCCGCAAAAATCTACTCCCATTTTCACCATCTTGTTTCACTTGTTTCTTCAATTGTCCACATCTTCTACATCCAAATCCATCAGCAAATCCCGCAGTCCCTCAAATATGCCTTGAATGCATCCACTTCTGCACTCCTACTGCCACTACCTGGTCCGATCTCACCTGGACCACCACAACATCCTCTAAACCCAACTCCCTGCTTCCAGTCTTGTCCGCCTGTAGTCTGGTTTTCATACAGACCAGTGTTTATTAATGCCACTACATCCCCATTTCCTGGCAAACAGAGTTGAATAAATACTTATAAACGGACATAAAAGTGATTTTACTGAACACTTTGGTTTCAAAGACTGTTAAACACAAAGTAGAATTATCTGTATTATTCATTTTTTCCATAAATATTTCAGTGCCTATTACACGTAGTCACTGTTCAAAGCACTGGGGTAAAGAAGACAAAATCCGTAACCTCATAGAGCTTTCATTCTAGTGAAAGAATGAGAGTTACCAGCATTCAGATGGGGTTAAAGCCAACAGGCAGTATCTTAAGCAATGGTTTAGAATTAAAATTGGTAAAGATAGCATTGAAGTCCTCGATTTTAAAGACCACCTAGCAAATCTACATTTTGGAGCTCAGGCTTGTTGGTTATGGCTTTACAAATACCCTGATAATTACATCTGGTAGCAAGTAAGACACATTGTATTAAAGATCCATGGGACAAACAGGCTTTAAGATAAAAATTAATTCAAGAGCACAGATATCATATGCATACTACTGAAATACACTGTGATTTATTTATAAAGAACAACAAAAGCAATGAACAGTATTTCAGAAGTTGAAAAAGGTGACACTAATAGTACTCAATATGCAGCCGTTTATTTTCAAATTTGGAGCCTTCTGTGTTTTAATTATATAAAGATGAGAAGTCAGTCTTGTAACCTAAAAATATTTACTTATTAAAACTATATTAATACTTTCATAAACGATACAAAAAAGATGAGACAAACATGTGCATTTATAGAACTGCCTATCAGTCATGCCAGATCCCTGTGGGGGGGGAATTCCCAGCACGACCTCATTCATCTGTGAGGACACAGAGCAATCCTTGTTTAGAGTACACATTCATCTAACTTGTCCAGTGTGGTCAACACTCCATTTCTTGATGGTTTCCTTCTGCTATGAATGTGCTTGTCCGGTTGTCTGCTTCTTAGAGCAGACATTTACCTAAAAGAAAATGTTATAATAGTTACTAGTTAGTAATTTGGATCTGTATAAAAAAGCTAGTCATTACATGTTATAAAACCTTCTTCAAAAGACATTTTGATTCAAAAGACAATTTTTCAAGGGTTAAGATAAAAATATTTTTCCAAATAAGATGTCTGAGTAATCACAAAATGTTGTGACTTCTGCTTTCCTAAAGAAAACCTGCCTAAGGAGGCATTTTCAAAATGAAATCCCTGCAGAATTGCAGGTTTTAAGTTACCTTCCTCATCCACCGGCCATTGGAGGAGGATTAGGGCCACGCAGATGATTAATTCGACCCATTCTTCTCGGGGGGTTTCCTGGTGGCCTAAGATAAGAAAAGTTAATTTCTACTGTTTAGTAGACACTACTTCAACTGATTCCTTTTAAGCACTCAAATAGACCCTCTTCTTTATTTAAAATAGGAACTACCATTTAGGTCGTGAGTCACAAATTCAAACACTGAAAGAGACCAGATGCATAAAGCGCATGAGGAAAGTGAGTCAAGCAAGGGTTAGGATGAACGGAACAGCTCCTCCTATAAATGTCCAACTGAAACGCAGCTCCAGCTGATTTTTGCCATATAGAAACACAGTCCCCACCCAGTGCTGCTGGATCGTGAGATTTTCATTAGCAGCTGGAAATCCAGATTCTGAAGTGAAACCTCTAGATTTTAATGTTGGCCATCAGTTTTCATCCTCTAATTTAGACTTTTCCCATAGGATATTTGATATACATTTTAGCTTTGTCAGATTAACTCTGATTATCAAATCAAAAGCAACTTGATTTAATTTACAGTAATACATTAATTTTGTGAAATAGAATTTAAGCCTTTAATTACCATGAGCCTAACTATGTCTGTCTGCCTATTTATCTCTAATTTAATTATATTACACAGAGGGCTAAAAACATTGTTTATCAATTTAAAAAGTTATACCCTCTTCCATCATCATATCTGGAATCAGATGAGCTTCCGTAGCCTCTTCTCTTTTTCACATCTTGCTGAAACAGAGTTCTGAAACTGAAACAAGGGGCAGAAAACAACAGAAGATCCACTTTCAACATTATAAAATGCATTTCCATGGTTCCAACTATCATCTCTGTGGAAGGATGACTACCCTAACTTAGCTCCAAACCCACATTTCTTGAAGCCAGCTGGACAACACCATCGAGCGCAAGCACAAGTCTAAACAGAGTGTTCTATGTTCTGTGCCAAAGCCACCATTCCTTGTCTTCCTTGTTTGCTGTAACTCTTCTAGACAGAGTCTAGCAATGACTCTGAAACCAGAGTCATCTCCAACTTCCTTCCTCTGCTCTGTATCAGTTGTCAAGTCCCAGAGTCTGCTTTTATAGTATTGCATGTCCATTTCCTGTGCCAACAGCCTACCTAATGTTACCTTGGGGAAGGAGGGGCTGAACTGGTGTGCCAGAGGCACAGGGCTTTCTGGGAATCCGTTTAAATGGACTTTTATTTGTGGGGCGGGAAGGATTTAACTAAATTAAAACAATATTTTAAATAAACAATATGGAGGTGAAATTTGTAAGAGATTGCAAAGAAGTTTTGCAATGAGTAACTTAACTTAGGCCTCTCTGTCCCCTGTTGTATTTCTCTATGGAACGGTTTCTTCCATTTTACCCCGTCTAATTTATGCCACATGCAGCCATCAGATTAATCTTTCCAAACCAGAGCTACAATCAAATTAAGTATAAAGAGCATAGGCTGATTTTCAAATTTCTCTGCCATCTTTGCTGTGCCTCTTCCACCTGGAATAATCTCCTCTGACGACCTCCTCCCACAATCATGCCCAGCGCAAGGCCCCTTGTAAAAAAGAAGACATTTACTGATATTAAAATCAATGAAGTAAGGAGACATCCCACATCTCTGCATATCTGCAGTTCTCTGCCCACGAGACACTCAAATGTATATTCAAACTTTGGATGAGTAAGACTTGTTAGTAGATGAACAATTTTCATAAAACAAACAGCATATGGAAAGACCAAAAAATGAATTTAACTAAGAATTGCTTGAAATTATGGTGAAGTTTAAATTTTCGTCTCCTCTGTATTGATGCTAATCCTTCATTTAAAAAAAAGTTTATGCCTTGGGAGCTTTTAAAAGTCAAGATCTAATTCCCCTTGTTTACTTGTTGTATACTATGCCATAAAAGTTGCACATACACACTGAAGGCAGGAACAGTAGAGAGAAAGCAAAGTGCTGTCATCTGGCAGCAGAACGAGCAGGTCTGGCCCCATAGCTGCAGGCTGAAATGGTTACCACCACGGCTAAGACATGGTTAAGCTTACTAACTCAAGGAACATATTCATAATCATAAAAGATGTTTGGGGCAGTTTTATCACTACACAAGTCTTCATCTCCCTTACAAAAGCTATTAATAAAAATTACAATTAAAAAGTGCTTCAGGCAAGCTGAACTTAAATATCAGGGCTATTAAGAGGACTACTATACTTACAACAAAACCACAAACTCGGCTATTCCCCAGAAGAAATCCGTTATAAAAGACAATCTCCATGGGGACTGACTCCTGCTGTCCAACACTTGTCCTATAGACAAGAATAAAGAAACTTCAGTTAGTGCAACAAACCCCTGACACAAGATGCATTACATTTAATCAGTTAGGTAACAATCATAGGCTCAGTTTTCAACTTGTTCACTGTTCCAAATAGTCTACACAAGGAAAGGTGTGTTACGTGTACATCATTCTAAGGAAAGGTTAGGGAAGTGAAGTTCTGTGGTCTAGAGTCATTCCTTTAATATGTCAAATTATGCCTCCTATAGTTTGTAATTTCTGCTGGATGACATTTCAAGTTTTTTTTTTCTCTTTTTTTTTTTTACTGTGGTAAAATACACACAAAAAAATTTACCATTTTAACCATTTTTAAGTGTACAGTTCTATGGCATTAAGTACATTCACACCGTCATACAACCATCACCGTCAGCCACCTCCAGAACTTTCTCATCTTCCCCAACTAAAACTCCACGCCCATTAAACACTAACTCCTCATTTCTCCCTTCCCCCAGCCCCTGAAAACCACCATTCTACTTTCTATCTCTATGAATTTGACTGCTCTAGGAACCTTGTACGAGGAATCATACAATATTTGTACTTTGGTAACTGGCTGTTTCACTTAGCACAATGTCTTCAGGATTCATCCATATTGCAGCATATGTCAATATTTCCTTCCTTTTTTAAGGCTGATGAATATTCCAATGTAAGTATATACTACATTTTGTTTATCCATTCTATCGATGGACACTTAGGTTGCTTCCACCTTTTGGCTACTGTGAACATGCCGCTATGAACATGGGTGTACAATACCTTTATTCAAGTATTTTGAGGAAACAAATGAGATGAGTGAATATAAAGAATGCTCACGCCACTTCCATTTTCCTAAATGTGTTCTGAGTATCTCTTTCACTTGCAAAGTCTCTTGCCCATATAAAAAGACTGTTTATACATACCCTTAAAATCTTCAGGATCAGTTGTTATGTTAAAATTTTTATATATCAAAGAATTCGTGGGCTCTAAGCACTAAAGAGAATTTGGCTTGTTCATTAAAATGACCACTATTTTTCTTTAACAGAATGCTGTTGATCCGAATTACAGACTCCAGTTTTATCTTACAGAAAAATGGATATATTTTTCAAACCACTTTAAATAATAGAAGCTACATCAGGAAAAGTTAATACTCTAGAGTTTCAGTCTTGCACATCAACAGGTTAGAATATTTTGGGAGACGAGCCATCTGTCAACTACCTCTCCTCTCCATTTTCCCAAGGGCTTCAACACTCACTGCCATGCCCAGTTTACTTCTCCTCTTTCCTTGAACAGCTTACTTTCAGGTATCCACTTGGACCTGAGCCCTCACAGAGCTACTGAGAAAAAGGGGCTACACTTAAAGACAGAGTGTGAGTGATAGGCTTGGTTCTGCCTCTTACTAGCTCTGCTTCGTTGGGTGATGTGACATTTTCCTTCTCTGAGAAAAAGTATTCCAAGAATAGTCATCATATAGAATTGTTAAGAAAAAAAAAAGTCACTTGACAGTAAGAAAAAGTTTTTATCAACTATGAAATGCTAGTACAGTCCTTCTAAGAAAATAGATCTAGGACTTCCCTAGTGGAGCAGTGGTTAAGAATTCACCTGCCAATGCAGGGGACATGGGTTCGATCCCTGGTCCGCGAAGGTCCCACATGCCACAGGGCAACTAAGCCCCTGTGCCACAACTACTGAGCCTGCACTCTAGAGCCCGCGAGCCACAACTACTGAAGCCCGCGCACCTAGAGCCCATGCTGCGCAACAAGAGAAGCCACCGCAATGAGAAGCCACCGCAATGAGAAGCTTGCACATCGCAACGAAGAGTAGCCCCCGATCGCAGCAACCAGGGAAAGCCTGCGCGCAGCGACAAGGAGGAAGGGAGGGAGGAAACAGATCTAATTGGAACCCGTCAATTTCTTCCTTTGCGATTCTAAAGAACATATTGCATGCATTTGTACCATTCTGACTTTTTTGCGCTTTTCTTCCCAGTTTCTGAAGGCAGAAACCTCCCCTCCCAATATCCTCAGAGAGAAATAAATTGCTTGAATGCAGTTGGCCATTTCTCAACTATAAAAGTGAGATTAGAGGCCCTAGTAGAACCTTTATGTTATTTATGTAGATCAAAAGCAACAATGCATACACAAAAAGACACACTACAAATACACAGAATTATTCAATAGATAATAGAAGCTGCCAGCCTTAACCACAAAGAATATAACACAAAGTCTGCAAGTGCCCAAAACGAAGATGAAACTTTGATCTTCAGTGTCCATCAACCTACTTGTTTCAAAGATTTTTAAGTAAGAGACAAGGAAGAAGAGAAAGTGAGATTTTGAAAAGCAAAGAAATGCAAAGTGCACTCAGCCAGAAGATTTCTCACTACCTCCATGGTCTCTGAAGATAAACAGATGACTCAAATAGAACCAGGACCTGGTTCCAGTGATGCAAGAACTAGTTAAGAGTGCACCAAGGCATTTATTTCACCTGAGTCAAACAAGTGGGCAGGCAGTTCTGACACTGTTCTGACCCAGTCATACTGTGTCTTTCCTTTCCATCCACTGTCTTTGGGGAGTCACTGAATTAAGTCTCTCTCAGCTTCTCCATTCCAGGAATAATCAACTTGCTCCTACAGGGAGTAATGATACTCCCTGTGCCCCTTGAAATTAGGGCAGAAAGCTACATGCGTGACGAGCTACCCCTGCTGGGAGAAAAAGCCTATCCAAAGCTCTTCTTCAACTCTCCTACACATTACAGAAAGACGCAGCGTAGTAGAAAACCGTAAGAACGCAGACGTCAGCCTACCTGCGTTAGAAACCCGGCTGAGCCATTAGAACTATCTTTGTAATCCTGGGCAAGCTATTTAATCCGGCTGCGCCTCAGTCTCCACCCGCAAAACATATAATAGGGTATCACCCGGATAGGGCGACGTTAAGACAATGAGCGGACAAACGAACGCTAAAAAAAAGTGCCCGAGGCACAAGCGCTACGTAACGGCGTGAACACTGTGGTCTTTTCTAGTTAACAACACTGACGCCCGACAGGAAAGACCACTTTCCGAGACCCACAGGCAGAAGCTCCAGAAGGGCGAGGACGCCGGGCACTCGGCACCGCCGTCACCACGGGGACGGACCTTGGCCCCCGCCGCGGCTCAGGGACGTTCGGCCGACAAGCCCCAGGCCCGGGCGACTTCGCCCCCAGCTCCGCCTGGCCGCGGGGCGTGCCCGGAAAAGCGGCACCGGGACGGCGGGCGAGGATGGAAGAAACCCGGGGCTCGGCCTCCCAGGACGGAGGTCGCCCACGTAGCCTCTCCAACTCACCATTCGAGATGTAAACCATCTTCCTCCTTCTCCGCCTCCAGAGCGACTGTCAGGCCTGGCCCCTCTCGCTTTCCGTATCTCCCTCCGCGCTCCTCCCTCTGACGTCACAGGCCACGAATAGACAAAACAGTGACTGAGGAGGGAGGTGGACAGAGCCCATTGGCTCTGGGGGGACACGCCCCCGACGGGCGTTTTGGTCTCGTCATGCTGGTGATTTTCGATGTAAGGTGGAGGCTGGGGCAGGTGACAGGATGTGACGTTGCGGATTTAGCCTGTAAACGCGGGCTTTCCTGGCTCCTTCGGCAGTGGAGTTTGGAGAGCTCGTTTGCGCTGCCGGAAGAAGTTACGCTGCTTTCTAGTTGTTTGAAGGGCCCAGGGTTGGGGAGGCAAGGTCACGTGTGAAGTGACTTGGAGAACCGCCGGCAGGAGGAGGTTCCTGAGAATTTTCCAGAATTGTGGATCTTTCAAGGTGTGCAGGGAAGTGCCTTGCGGGCGGAGGCGGTGATCAATCCGAAAAGAGCTTTACGGTCAAGACTTCGGGAATACACAGGCCCTATCTAGACAATGTACTCATTCTCTTTAGAATCGGTGTTTCTACTCTTGGTTCGCTAGAAGTGGATGGAGTTTTTATCAGCTCTTGTGAGACAGCTGAAAAGTACTGTAGCGCGGGGTAGCTCGAGACCTTTCGCTGCTTGCTTTTTATTACTGGCTACTTCGTGATATTGCCAGCACTGTGGAGGTGACAGATGAATGAGAAGCTGTCTCGTGGTCATTGATTAAATATGGCCCACGTACCTTGTGCTGACTGATTAAATATGGCCCACGTACCTTTTGCTGATTGATTAACTATGGCCCACGTACCTTGTGCTGATGGGTACTTACTCGGCTCCAGCCACTGGGCTACTTTCTGGTCCTTGACCATGGTAGTCTCATTCCTGCCCCTTTGCTTTTGTACTTGGATGTTCTTTCTGCATGGAGTCCTAATTTTTTTTCCCCCAATTTTCAAGTTATGCGTTGTCTCCTCAGAAAGTTTCTAATCACCTTAACTAAAATGAAACTGAAAATTCCATTTCGGAAATAATATTTTACATTTAACAATGTGTGTTAAGATTGTATGTTCCAATACCTAGAATAAACAAATATTTATTTTCATGTTGACTTTTTCAGTAGCAGTTTTCCCCAAAAAAGTGCATAATAGGACAAAACAACATCCTTCATTTGAAATTTTTGCAGCGCAGACGGTTTTTTTCTGCACACATATTGGAGTGGGGTCATTAATTTTCCCAAGTACCTTCTTTAACACAAGCCATGCCAACATCATCTCTCACCTGCTCTTCTCTAGTTGTTTTCTACCTGAAATCCCAGCTTCCACCTTTACCAGCCTTAAGCAGTTTTTCACAATGTAGCAAGAGTGATCGTAAAATGGAAATCATTGCTTGCAACCTTTTAGATACTGAAATTTAGTGATTTCCTATTGCTCTTAAGATCCAGTTCCTTTTCCTGGTGTACAGGCCCGTCATGACCTGTCCATTTGATCGCCCCCTTCGCTACACCTCCTGCCACAATCCCCACCCATATTTTGTGCTAGCAACATTGATGTTTAGTCTCAAGCATCCAAGTTTTTTCATGCCTGCAGGACTCTGCACATGCTTTTCCTTCTACCTGGGACAATCTTCCCCTGACTTCTTGCACATCCAGCTCCTTTCATCTTTTAGATCTCAGCTTAACTGTCACCACTTCTGAATTCCTTCTCCTGGCCAATCATCTCCATGATTATTTTCTTCATAGTACTTATCACGATGTGAAAATATTTTATGTCATAATCGGTTTGTTTCTTTCCAGAAAATATAAGATGTAAGAGGTCAGGAATCTTACCTGCTTTGTTCCCTCTTACATCTTCAAGGTCTGTTATAGTCCTTGGCAGGTAGTAGGTACTCAGATGTTTGTTGTTAGAGAGGGAGGGAGAGAGACAGACTGAGAGAGAAAGAGAGAGAGATCTAAAAGTTCCCTAAAAATCTCCCAATCACCAAAGGAGGAAGAGAACTAATATTGGGATCTCCTGAGTACCAGACACTGCTAGGCTCTCTCTTCCTCTTCATCCCTCTATCTAGATTATTTCTTCCTGAGATTTTAATGCAGTGATTCCCTAATGAACTACCTCTAGCCTCTCCCACTCCATTTCATGCTATGTTTAGCCACTTGTTTAATCCAAGTTTGCCTCTTTCCTGCTCACATCTTCAGTTTCTCCCTACCACCTGACAATTCACACCCCAGCCTCCATGGTCTGGCATTGAGAGCTTCCTTGATATATTTTCTTAGGTTTATCTCTGTGACCGATTTCCTAATAGACCCCTGGTTTTCCTTTCTTGTTGCTTCTGCTCATTTGTTTCCTCTTGATGGGAATTTTCCCCATCTCTTAAAATCTAATCCATCCTTCAAGGTGAGGCATGTTCCTATTAAATGAAACAACGAATAGCAAATGTGAAAGGGCTTTGCAAACCGAAAAAATACATATATTATATATAACTATATGTATATTATACTATATATATTTCAGATAGATAGATTATATAGATAATTAGTAGCAGGATGGGCCGGAGGACAAAGAACATTTCCCTCCTTTCCCTAACCTTTCATGTCAAGAACTGCATGTTAGTTACCAGCCACATGTGGCTGTTGAGCATTGAGAGATATGGCTTTAGTCTGAAATGAGATGTGCTATATGTGCAAAATGCACACTAGATGAAGAGATTTAGAATAACATGATGTCCAATATCTCAATTTTTAATACTGATTACATGTTGAAATAATATTTTGGATATTGGATTAAAATATTTTATTGAAGTAATTTTGCCTGTTTCTTTTTACTCTTTTAACGTGACTGCTAGAAAATTTTAAATTACGTACTTGGCGCACGTTTATGTTTTGCATTATATTCCTTTTGGACACCACTGGTCTAGAGTGAAGACATTCTTGGCCTGGCACAGGAAAGGTACTCAGTAAATATTGGTTGAATGAATGCTCTTAATAAAGGATAATATTATGCAAGGTTTACTATGTGTCAGGCACTGTTCTAAGCATGTTTTACTTATTAGTCCTTACAACAACAATAGCTAACATTTATATACTACTTACCCTGTTCCAGGCAATATTCTAAGTACTTTTGATGTATTAATTCATTTAAACCTCAACCTTATTAAGTGGGCTCTACTATTATTTCCATTTTACAGATGAGGAAACAAGTCACAAAGAGCTCAAATGACTTGCCCAGGGTCACACAGCTAGTAAGAAGCAGAGCTGAGATTAAGGCCAAGAGTTTGGCTCTATAGTTTGTGCTCTTGACTCCTGTGCTAAGGAATTCCCTGGCAGTCCAGTGGTTAGGACTCTGCACTCTCACTGCCAAAGGCCCGGGTTCATTCCCTGGTCGGGGAACTAAGATCCCACAAGCTGTGCTGCGTGACCCCAAAAAACAAACAAAAAACTCCTGTGCTGTACTGCCTCTCCACACATAAGCAGAGGTATTGAAATAGGATATAATCCAGTGTGGTACTCATAATATAGAATGGGAGGTGGTTTCTGGAGACAATTTAAATGTATCTCAGTTTTCTCAAAGTTACAAAATAGCTTCCCACAGTTTTTCTCTTCTAGATACCCTAAGCATAAAATTCCCCTAAGCATCTCTAAGTTGATTACCTAACCATCTCAGTTCCCATCTAACCCCAGAGGGATGGGCTACTGTGAATGACAGCTACCTCTGGAGCTGGGACTGGAGTGGATCCCACCTAAACCACATGGGTGGAGAGAGGTGTTTACCAGAGTATAGAGAAGGAATGCTGGGTTACATCAAAACAATAAGATGCCTTCAATACTGCCTTTAAGGAACACGGAAAACAGATGGCATTTATGTTCTTCATTAATCTTTTATGTGTTTGTTCTTACAGTTATTGCTCCTATATTCTTTATTTCATCTGGGCTCAGATATCTTAGCTGTCTCATTTTTCTACCTTATATTCTTTACTGATGTCTTTCACAGTAAGTTTTTTTTTTTTTTTTTGTATTCCTTTTAAGGTATGTAGTCTCAGACTGGACATGCTGTGCAAATCAGGGGCTTACTTTTTTGCACCAATAAGCAGTTCATCCCTTCAGTTGAACTGATGGTTTTACTGCTCTACAAGTCACTTTCTTAAACCACTTGAACTCATTTTCTGCATCAAAATGGAAAAATGTTACTAGAAATCCACAATGCTATCTTCCTGGGAGAATCTGGTGGATTAAAAAGTTTGGGATTTCATCTGTAGTCTCTAAAGTATATCACAAAGTTAATGATATCATTAGTGAGCCTGTGAGGTTCAATTTAAACAGTCTATCTGGTGCAGCATGCGGGGAGCTTAGTTCCACGACCAGGGATGGAACCTGCACCCCCTCAGTGGAAGCACAGAGTCTTGACCACTGGACCGCTAGGGAAGTCCCTAAACAGTCTATCTTTAAATGAATAAGGAATATCTAGATTCTACCTGTGATTCTGTTACAGGAAGAGAAATACTGTTCCAATTATAATTTCCAACCTTTTAAAACTCATGATCTGATTTTAGTAAGGTGGCAACTGTAATGGAAACTGTTACTGGTAAATGGAAGGAAATACTTGTACAGATTTGTAAAGTAAAACCATCAGAGACTTAGGTGTTGGTTGCCTTCTATCCTAGGGGCATTAACTGATTATTAAAAACAAATTTTTATTATTTTTAGAATTATATTCTATAGTACCAAAAAAGTATATTGCTTTCCAAGCCTTATGTCTAGATTCCTAAAAGTGGAATAAAATATAACAGAAGTGTACATTCTAGTGCTGTGTTCATAAGTCTCAAGATAACATTGATTTTTATATTTGAAAAATTAGAATATAGATATATGCCTGTTGACTTTAAAAACATATGATTTATTATTTTTATTCTCTAAATGGTTTGGAGCAGAGCATTTGATAGTCCTTAGATCTTTTTGTTTTGTTTTGTTTTAATGTGATACCTCTATATAATATAAAAGTCAAAAGATACAAATGAATATTCCATGAAGAACAAGTCTCCTGTCTTCCCCTGGAAGCCGGAATTCTAAACTTCCATCCCATAGCTTAGAGAAGCTGTTAATAGCACTGCTTGGCAAATTCCTCTTGGGCAGTAGTAGCCTCAATGACAGACTCACCTCTCCGAAGTTCCATCTTCTCTGGGATCTTGGCTAAGCAATTCTTCACTCACTATCATCTTTAACGTTTTAAAAATGTTTTTCCCTCATTTTTTTATCCAGGTTTTTAAAGTTGTGCTCAGAAGAAGTGGTAGTACAGATTACTTCATCCTTCATAATGAAATGGAAGTTGATACATTTATCTAACCAAATCGACATGGCCATTTAGATTAGGTCTTAGATTAAGCACTATTTTGCCTTTGACTTAAAAAATTCTGCTATTTGTGTATAAATAAAATTTCCAGAACAACTGCTATCTTTTCGAATATAGTCAAAACATTATTACTTACGAACAGAAAGGATTATTGTAAACAGTAAATTAAAATGTGTGAGTGATTTAAAAATATATTTATTTTTCCAATAAACATTCCGCTTTTAATCCTTCCACAACCAAACAGATGAATAAAACCTTACTTTGGTTTGATAGTCTCGGTCTTTTAATTAAAGGCTCAATGAAAATAGATTCATTTTGTGGCCTCCTAGGGAAGAGTTCTTTATGGCCCAGTGATGACTGTTCCTTGGAAAGATTGTTAGCAAGGCTCCAAAGGATTCTGTTAGGGAGGTTGCTGTTGCCTCAACTAGGTGGTGAGGCGGGCTGTTGCTGATGCCTCAACATCACCTTATTTTTTTCATAAATTTATTTATTTATTTTTAGCTGAGTTGGGTCTTTGTTGCTGCACGCAGCTGAGCGGGGGCTACTCTTTGTTGCGGTGCACAGGCTTCTCATTGCTGTGGCTTCTCTTGTTGTGGAGCACGCGTTCTAGGCATGCAGGCTTCAGTAGTTGTGTCTCGTGGGCTCTAGGTGCCCACGGGCTTCACTAGTTGTAGCACATGGGCTCAGTAGTTGTGTTGCGCAGGCTCTAGAGCGCAGGCAGTACTTGCAGCACACGGGCTTAGTTGCTCCGCAGCATGTGCGATCTTCCCGGATCAGGGCTCGAACCCATGTCCCCTGCATTGGCAGGCGGATTCCTAACCACTGCACCACCAGGGAAGCCCCACTTCATTTTTTCTTAACTAACTGTATAACACAAGCAGCTTGGTTAATATCACCCGAGGTCAAATATGGTTCTTAACTTCAAAAAAATTATCTTTCACAATTATCAGTAATCTATCTCTTTTGCTGTGAAACTCTAACTTGGTTTTGATGAGAAGTATGAAGCAGAGACTCTGAAAATGGAATCTGGCAACTGCCAAAGTGTTGCTTGATGTTATTCTCATTTCATTTTGAATGTATTTAGCTACTCGTTAGTGGCCCCCAGTCTTTCACATTCAGACAGAGACATTTCACAAGTGTGTTGGAGACCATATGTGCAGAAAAGTGGAGAAGCAAGTGGAAATGGCTAGAGTCACCTTGGGTTGCTGACCTGTTTGGTCTCTCTAGTTCCCTGCCATAGTCAGCAGGCTGGCAAGGGAGGGGAGCAGGTGTGCTGGCACACGAGACAGGCTCAAGCTTACTGCTTGCAATGGTGGTGGCAGCGTAAACAGTTCACACCAGCATTTTATAAGCTAACCGGGTACTGGGGAGCTCAGCTTTGGGACCCTTCCTCCATGAGGAAGCCATCCAGAATATGACTCTAGCCATTTCAATTGAGTCACTGTTTTTAGAAATGTAAAAATTTTTTTAAAAATCCCACTAAAGTACATTTTCTGTCATAAGCCTTGAAAATGTTCATATCCATAATCCAATATTTCTATTTCTAGAATTCATTCTAAAGAAACAATGAGAGATGTTGAAACAGATTTACAAGAATATTTACCCCAGTGTTATTTGAAATGGAAAGAAAAAATGAAAGCCATATAACTGCAATAGTGGGAGATTAGCTAAATTTTGGAATACATAGCATAGTGTACATTAATATAGTGGGAAGTTATTTATGATATATTGAGTGAAAGGAGCATATTATGAAACAGTATGTAAAGTATGATATCAATGCAAAAAAATGTGTATCTGGAAATACACTAAAAATTATGGGAGCTGTAATTTTTTCTTTGTGTTTTTCTACAGTTCTCAAATTTTCTACAATAAACATGTATTCCTTTTCTAATTAGAAATAAACATCAATATTTTTTAATTGAAGTATAGTTGATTTACAATGTTGTGTTAATTTCTGCTATACAGCAAAGTGACTCAGTTTCACCTATATGTACATTCTTTTTTATATTTTTTTCCATATGGTTTATCCCAGGACACTGAATATAGTTCCCTCTGCTATACAGTAGGACCTTGTCCATCCATTCTATATGTAATAGTTTGCATCTACTAACCCCAAACTCCCAGTCCATCCCTCCCCCACCCTAAGTATACATTTGTTAGAAACTGAGGGTTTGTCTCTAGAAGCATTTTAATGGCTTGGGTAATTCTTAAAAATATTTTTTTTCTAGTAGAAGTGATAGAAAATTAATAACCAAGGAGTTTACTCAGGTAGTTGTTAACTTTCAGAGTACGTTTTAAAGTCATTTTGTTTAATAGGTTGTCTTTGCTTTGCCTGATTGCTCTAGTACACACAGCATACACATGGGAACCCCACTCAAGTGAGTCAGTCAGTGCTTTTGGTTTTCTCTTAGGATGAATAGAGTCCAGTAAGAATCAAGCAAACAGTTTCAGATTCCTTGCTATTAGCTCAAAATAATTCTGACTGCTTATCAAAATGAAGACTTATGTGTTAATTTTGTGAATGGTTTATTGGCAAGGTTACTGAATAAAAACCTTCATTTTAAACGTGTGCTTTTTCAGAGAGTTCTATCATACTGCTAAATAAAATCCTTTTAAAAAGAGTTAAATAGAGATGTGGACCTTTATAGATCTTTAGACCTTCTTTTGGGCAGTTAACTGATTGTCGATAGACGGTAGAATCATCTTACCAGTATTTTGCCCATGCTGAAAAAAAAAAGGCCCATGAAGCAAGAAAATTTATAGTATTTGATATGATGGCAAAAAAAAGTTGTCAAAATATACAAACAAAAACAAATCCATATACGTATAGCTGATTCACTTTGCTGTACAGCAGAAACTAACACAACATTGTAAAGCAATTATACTCCAATTAAAAAAAAATCCAAAAAATTCCCATATGAGTGTTTCATCTAATGTGCCTTCCTTTAAAATAGAATTTAGCCTTAAGCAACTGAGCCTTATTTTCAGGGGATGAAATTAGAGTCCAACTCAATGACTTTTGCCTCCCTGCTGGAAGGCAGTCTCTGGAAATAGCAAGCAGGGAATCAATGCTGAAAATAAGTAATTTCTTTTCAATATGGAGATAGTGAAGTGTAAATTTGAGCTGCCTCCTATAACAGAGTGAGAAAGCCTGGTTTATGCCTAGGCTCTACAAGGGTCGGGAAACTTGAGGGCCGAGGGGGGCGTCTGTGCATATAGGGCCCACAAGTATGCTCTGGACTATTCTCTACGGGCAATTCTCTACGGGCAAAGCTAAATTCCTTTAGCTCTCACTCCCAAATAAGCAGGATCTCAGCTTTAGGGATAAAGAAATTATTTTTGAAATCCAAGCCTAGTAGAGGAAATGGCTTCCTTTGATCCTCTGGGTGTTATGACACCCATTTAATATCAGCCCAGAAAAAAAAAAAAAAAAAAAGACCCCTGGATGCTTTAGGGTATTCCCTTTTCTTCTTAATGACATGTGGATTTCAGGAGAGAGCTTCAGAAATGTTCCAGGCACTTTACTTTTTGCTCTGGACCTTAAAGATCCGATAAACTATGCAACAGCCCCTTGAATACTTGAATTGAATTCAGTTTAACTTGATAAAGGTTTATCAGGCTGTTACTGTGCACAAGATATCATGGTAGCAATGGCACAGATAGTAATAATAGCTAATGTTTATTTAGTATTTTGTGCCTGGTACTGTTCTAAGCAGTTTCCATACGTAAACACTGTATTGAACAAGCAAAACTTATGGGTTGTGATCGATAATTTTATTTTTTTTTCCTCCATCACTCCTTTCTTTTTGTTCAGTGGGACTAGTTCTTCTGTGTTCCCAAGTGAAAACTTAGGCAAGCCCTATGACGTCTCTGGTTTCTCACAGGTCATACGCTTGGTGTCAATCTAGTAATAAGAATGTCCAGTGCTAAGTAAAAGTAAAACTCCTGATCTTGATTGAAAATTAAGATATTTTTTCCTTTCCCGTGTGAATGAAAAATGTTGCCAGCCATATCAGTAAAGAAAGAATGCTGCAGCCATCAAGCCACGATAGCCACCCAGGACAGTGAGCCCTGGGGAGACTCAGGATGGGAAGGAATAGGATACTGGCCCTAGATAGCTAAGGTGCATAACAAAGAATGATGTCAGTAGGCCCAGACTCTTGCATCTTCCCATACAAAGAAAAGCGTTAAATTCATTAACTTGAGATATCAATTTTCTTTAATTAACAGTAATTTTTTGATGTTCTGACTACCTGGTCTTTTTGCAAAACTCCTATATATCCTGGTTCCTCCCTTACCCCTTGGGAGCAGTCTTTTAGAGATATCTGAGAGGCTGCTTCCCAGGCTTGAAGTCCTCAGAAAGTCCACCAAATAAAACATAATTCTCTACTTTCAGGTTGTGCATGTTTTTGAGAAGACAGGGCTTAGGGACAATATGCTTCCTCTGTCAGAGACACAGGGGCCTGGCCATTAGCCATAGCTTTCCAGTTAGCTTGTTGAGCAGCAATGGATTTTATGAGTGTCTCTTGGGAAGAGCACACTGGGTTCATAACGGGACCGTAATAGATATCACAGGCGGATGAACAATTTAGGGGTAACATACCTGTCAGTCTGGAGGTGGCATGATCCATTACCTTATGACTTGGTCTTTCCATCCTTTTCTATCCATAAAACTCTTGTTCCATTTTTTAAGAATCATATAATCCACTTACTATCTTTAACATGTCTTCGATGTTACTAATATCCTATCTTTTTAACCTCCATCCTATTCATTTTTCTTGTCTTCTATAACAGAATTGCATAGTCTTAAATAATATAATAAGCACATTACAGTCCTTCCAAAATGTAGGGATGCATATTCATCTGTCCAGGTGGTTTCCTCATGACTTGAGATGAAAGTAGGATGAATGTCCTCTCTAAGGGCATTCTCCGTAGAGTGGGTGACATTCACAGAATAGCTGTCTCCACAGAAGTCTTCTTTTAAAACTTCTCCTCAATCTCTACTTTTGTATCCCCACATGAACAGCTTAAGAGTTAAGAAACTGGTTTCCAGATGGCTACTTTAAGAAAAGATACAGGTTGCTCTAGTTCCTGTTTTAAAATATCAGATCTATTTTATCCAGGTGCCTCAGTCAGGACTTCCATTTTAGCATCCTGATACACATGTATTATTCCACTGAACCCTCACAACGACCCTAGGAAGTTGGTATGTTCTCGTCTCCATTTTATATATGAGGAAATTGAGGCTTAGAGAGATTTAGTAACTTGTTCACTCTTAACAAATGGTAGAACTGGGATCATAACCCAGGCAGTCTGGCTGCAGAGTCCCTGCCATTATAGAGTCCCTTTCATTCTCCACGAGAAGGAGGGGGGTTGATGAAAGCACAAATGACTAATATAAGATTGAGGAAAGTCAGGTGCCCTAAGAGAATCGCACGCTGAGTGCCCATGGGGTGAGGAGGAGGGAGAGCACGCAGTACCTGGAGGGAATCAGAAAAGGATTCCTGAGAAGCGATGGTTGAAGTATATCCTGTGAGGTAAAGAGTATTTTGACAGGAGCAGTAAGGAGCTAGAAATGAAATGAACGATGTATGATGAGATTGCATCTGTCATCCAGAAATCCTTTCACTTCAGCTGAATCTCCAAATGATCACATACCTTAAACCTAGTAAGACTTATGATGAAATGAACTTGAATTGGCTGATGTTTTTGTAAGCATGCTGTTGCCATAGTTTATCTTAAGAAAGACAATTGTTTTGTCATTGACTCAGATTTGTTTGTCTACCTGTTAAAACCCAGCTGGTAGACTCACATTAGAAATGTTCTAACTGGAATCAAGTTGCATAGGATATTTCCCTGCCTCTTTTGAATGCTTTGTATACTGGCAACATATTATATCTTAAGTCATTTGTGTTCTTCAGAACCAAATGGATAGCTGCACTATACACTGACTAAACTCAAATAAACCTTTGGATTGTTGTTCACTGTCATCTCCTATTACCAACAAGCCCTTGAAGCACAATACGGCAGGAGTGGCACACTTGGGTGGGAACTGTGGCAGGCAGAGAGTACCTTTCTTCTCTAAAGGGGACAGAAAATTTTCAGCTCTAGCCACTCATCACCATGTGGGATGGGGATCCATTGCAGCCAGAGCTTCTGATGATTTCAAGAGAAGCTTGAAACCTGGATGATTATCCAAAATGTCCCTGTTTTAAAATGTTAAAATATTAGTAACTAATTCATACTTTTTAAAAAAACATGATACTGGGGGAGCTTCCTGTTGGTCTAATGGTTAGGATTCCTGGCTTGGGTTCAGTCCCTGGTCAGGGAACTGAGATCTTGCAAGTCATGTGGCATGGAGAGAAAAAAAAACAAAAACCCAAATCAAACAAACAAACACACAAACAAAACAAACAAAAACCCCCATGATACTAGCCAAACAAAACACATCTATGGGCCGAATACAGCCCAAGAGTCACCTGTTTGAAACCTTTGCTTACAACATACCCACTAGAAATTGCTGAAATTTCTTACAGGCCCAGGCTTGAAGAAGCATACATTAAAAACAAAAATAAAAACACTAACCCTTTTGATCCCTGGCCCGGGAACTAAGATCCTGCATGCCACACAGCATGTCCAAAAAAAGATAAACAGAGAGAGAGAGAGAGAGAGAACAAACCTGTGGTTGCCTAGGTGGGGGAGGGATGGATTGGGAGTTTGGGATTGGTAGATGCAAGCTATTATATATAGAATGGATAAACAAGGTCCTACTGTATAGCACAGGGAACTATATTCAATATCCTATGATAAACCACAATGGAAAAGAACATGAAAAAGAATGTATATATATATATATGTATAACTGAATCACTTTGCTGTACAGTAGAAATTAACACAACTTTTTAAATCAACTATACTTCAATAAAATAAATAATTAAAATTTTAAAAATAATT
This sequence comes from Aethalodelphis obliquidens, assembly GCF_003676395.1. Classification (NCBI taxonomy): domain Eukaryota; kingdom Metazoa; phylum Chordata; class Mammalia; order Artiodactyla; family Delphinidae; genus Aethalodelphis; species Aethalodelphis obliquidens. Next base: position 3,027,600 of record NW_020837966.1, read on the forward strand.
TTAAAAAAACACCAACCCTTTTATTATGGAAAATTTCAAACATTGACAAGTAGAATAGTATAATGAACCCTTTTGTACCATTTGTGGAGTTTAGACAGTTAACAACTCATAGCTAGTCTTGTATCATCCATACTCCCTCCCACTTTCCCCCATTTCCACAGACTATTTTGAAGCAAATCCTAGATACATACAGTTTCATCTATAAATATTTCAGTATGCATCTTTAAAAGACAAAAACTCTCTAAAAATATATAATCTTAATGCTACTTTCTCATCAATAAAAATTAACAATAATTCCTTAGTATCATTAAATGTCGAATGTTCAAAAATCCCCTCCTAATTGTCACAAAATATTTTTACAGCTTTTATTTTTCAAATCAAGATTGAAATATACTGCAGTTGGTTGATATGTCTTGATAAATCTCTTTTAATCTGTAGAGGAACACAACATTTTAATAAAAATAAAACTTTTGAATAAAGAAGAGAAAACCAACAAAATTTGTATCCATGAGAGAAAAATCTACTGTTCTAGTGATGTGATGAATAATAATGTGATATATTTTCTGGTAACTAGGAAAGTACCAAATCATGTAAGTGAAGTACCTTCACCATCACCTTATTACCAGAGTACTTTAAAAAATGAAATTTTTTTTAGGTTAAAAAAATCATAAAAATAATACATTAGGAAAACATCAGCAAAAGTGGTGGAGTAAAAGGGCCTCTAAAAATTCTTTCCTCCAGAAAAGCAATAAGAATACTGGCAAGAAATGTCAGAATCAACTTTTTCAAAACTGTGGAAATTAATCAAAAGCTTACAGCAATCTGGATAGCCTTTATTCAAAAATGGCTGAATATCAGTAAGAATAGCAACCTTTCTGGCATGTTAACTTGCCCTATTCCCAGTCCCACCTCTCCATTTCCACAGTAGCCTTGAGAGCCAACAGCCTAGCAGAATGGTGTTGGAGTACCTTTAAAGCCTCATTCACAGAAAACTGTCATTATTTGACCTGACTGGAGGTTCCCTAGAAGACACCATTTACAAGGCTAGCAGAACTCACAAAGCGTGGAAAAGATTTTTCCCAGGGGCATTTGTTGCAAACAATTAAAAGCAATTGATTAACTTTTTTTTTTTTTTTTTTTTTTTGCGGTACGCGAGCCTTTCACTGTTGTGGCTTCTCCCGTTACGGAGCACAGGCTCCAGACGCACAGCCTCAGCAGCCATGGCTCACGGGCCCAGCCACTCCGCGGCATATGGGATCTTCCCGGATCGGGGCACGAACCCATGTCCCCTGCATCGGCAGGCGGTCTCTCAACCACTGCGCCACCAAGGAAACCCAGCAATTGATTAACTTTTTGACTGCCTAAGACAGGGAATAACAGTTGGGGCCAACAATAGGGTAACCAAAAAACTTAAAAGGAAAAACTTGGCAATGAGCCCATAGGTACTTGGAAAAGCTTTGACAAGTTTCTGGGAATCTAGAAGGCCACCTGTAGGGGTAAGGGTTCTGCACATGCCTAAGGCTGTTTGCATGCTCAAGAAAGACCTTAGAAGGTCCTAAGCTCTCAACCTTGAGAACCTGCACAAGCAGTGAGTGAAGGGTAAGAGAGAATAGCTAACTGCCTGAATGAACATTGAAGGTGTGCCCCAAGACACACAGGGTGCTTCAGCATCAAGAGTCAGAAGCGTATTGATTCCAGACATTTAAAGATATCTCTGAGCTGACCACTAAGCTAACTGGGCAGAGACTTCAGGGGCTACAGTGGCCTTTACAGAATTAGTTTAGAAAAGTCATTCAACAAACAATAAACAGCAACAATAACAAACTGGAGGAGGAAGAAGAATCTTATTTGTGGAATTTCAACATTATATTCTTTAAAATATCCAATTTTCAACAAAAAGTTATAAGACATACAAAGAAACAAGAAAGTATGACCCATAGGGGAAGAAAAAAAAGAAAGAAATTGATCCTGACAAAACCCAAATGTTACACTTACTAGACAAAGACTTTAATAAGCTATTTAAAATATGTTCAAAAAGCTAAAAGTAGCAATGTCAAAAGGACTTAAGTATAATGTCTCAACAAACAGAAATATTAATAAAGGGATAGAAATTTTTTTTTTTTTTGCGGTACGCAGGCCTCTCACTGTTGTGGCCACTCCCGTTGCAGAGCACAGGCTCCGATGCGCAGGCTCAGCGGCCATGGCTCACGAGCCTAGCTGCTCCGTGGCATGTGGGATCCTCCCAGACCAGGGCACGAACCCGTGTCCCCTGCATTGGCAGGCAGACTCTCAACCACTGCGCCACCAGGGAAGCCCAGAAATTATTTTTAAACAAGAAGAAAACAAATCTAAAGGTGAAAATTCTGGTCACTGAAATAAAAATTCACTAGAATGTGTGACTCAACAGCAGAGTTGAGCAGGCAGAAGAAAGAATCAATGATAGATTAATTAAGATTATCCAATCTGAGGAAAATAAAGAAAAGAGAATGAAGAACAGTGAACAGAGTTTCAGAGACTTGTGGAACATCATCAATCATACTAACTTATGCATAATGAGAGTTCCAGAAGGAGAGACGAGAGAGAAGCAGAAAGAACATTTGAAAAAAATAATGGCCCTTTAACACAACACTGTAAATCAACTATACATGAATAAAATAAAATTTTAAAAAATTAAAAAAATAGGGCATCATCAGAAAATCTACAAACAGCAAATGCTGGAGAGGGTGTGGAGAAAAGGGAACCCTCTTGCACTGTTGGTGGGAATGTAAATTGATACAGCCACTATGGAGAACAGTATGGAGGTTCCTTAAAAAACTAAAAATAGAGCTACCATATGACCCAGCAATCCCACTACTGGGCATATACCCTGAGAAAACCGTAATTCAAAAAGACACATGCACCCCAATGTTCATTGCAGCACTATTTACAATAGCCAGGACATGGAAGCAACCGAAATGCCCATCGACAGACAAATGGATAAAGATGTGGTACATATATACAATGGAATATTACTCAGCCATAAAAAGGAACGAAATTGGGTCATTTGTAGAAACATGAATGGACCTAGAGACTGTCATACAGAGTGAAATAAGTCAGAAAGTGAAAAACAAATATCGTATATTAACGCATATATGTGGAATCTAGAAAAATGGTACAGATGAACGGGTTTGCAAGGCAGAAATAGAGACACAGATGTAGAGAACAAACATATGGACACCAAGGGGGGAAGAGGGGATGGGGGTGGGGGTGGATGAACTGGGAGATTGGGATTGACATGTATACACTAATATGTATAAAATAGATAACTAATAAGAACCTGCTGTATAAAAATAAATAAAGTAAAATATATATTTTTTCAAAAACTTTAAAAAAATACAGCTGTTCAAGGAAAAAAAATGGCCAAAAACTCCCTAAATTTGATGAAAAATATTAATCTATATATCCAAGAACTAAAATAACTTCAAGTAAGATAAAATCAAAGAGGTCCACACATAGATATATAATAATCAATCTGGGTGTCAAAATCCAAAGTGAAACAGAGAATCTTAAAACTAGCAAGAGATAAGTGACTTATGCATGAGGAATCCTCAGTAAGATGAACACTTGGTTTCTCATTAGAAACCATGGGTGCAGAAGGTAATGGGGTGATATATTCAACATGCTGAAAGAAAAGGATTGTGAACCAAGAGTTGTATATACAGCAGCACTATATTTCCAAAATGAAGGAGAAATTAAGATAATATTTTTAAATAAACAAAACTGAATTCATTGGTATAAAATCTGCCTGACAAGAAATAATGAACATTGCCATATAGACTGAAGCAGGAAAACCATAGAGAGTAACTCAAATCCATATAAAGAAATAAAGAGCTCTGGTATATTAGTTCCTAGGGCTGCTGTAACAAATGACCACAAACTGGGTAGCTTAAAACAATGGAAATTTATTCTCTCACATTCTGAAGGCTAGAAAGCCAGAATCTGGAAGACCTTCACTTCAGAGATCCTAGGGAGAACAATTCCTTGCCTCTTCCAGTTTCTGACAGTGTAAGGAAGCAAAACTTGCCACCCCAAAATGTCCCTTTGGCATGCAGATTGCTTTGCACTGAAAAAAATCAAGGTCTAAAAGACTCAGTAAGAAACTTTGATCTTCCCCACAGCTGCCTAAAGAATGTAGATAGAGAGCCTGTCCCAGGAAGGGAGCTATCACCATAGATAACTACAGCGTGAACTAGGTTTGAAAACAGGGAGGAACCAGCAAAGTTAAAATTCCTCTCGGTGTCCCATTGTCTTTGCCTGTCCAGCAAATATTTGTTTACCAAACATTTGCTTTTCCTTCTCCATGTCAATTGCCTTCCTCCCTTTTGAAATCCCAGACAGCGACACCCAGTATCCTCTTTTGTCTTTAGCTGAATATAGTATTTAAGGTGAGGGTTTCAGCCATTTTGGGAGTTAGTCAGTTTTCCTGGTTCTCTCCCAAGTATATATGTTATCAAGCATTTGATTTTCTCCTGTTATTTGTCTCATGTCAATTTAATTCTTAGACCAGCCAGAGGAACCTAGAAGTGTAGAGGAAAATTTCTTCCTCCCTGACAGCTTGGTGTCATGATAATCTACATGCCAGAGAGACATTTTTGGGTAGCAAATTTTGCTCCCCTACAGTGGCTGCCCAGTGTTCTTGGGCTTGTAGCCATACCACTTCAATGTCTGCCTCTGTCTTCACATTGCCTTCTCCTCTTTGTCTTCTCTGTGTGTATCATATAAGGACACTTGTCATTAGATTTAGGGCCCACCTGGATGATCAAAGATGATCACCTCTCCACAATTTAATAAAGGTAACCACATAGGTAAATATAAAAGACAGTATAAATGTATTTTTGTTGGTAATGAAACAGGAGGGAAGGGGTCAGGGCACAACCTTTGAAAGAATGACATAGCCCAAGGACTTGACATAAACTAATTAGAATCAAATGGGTCCAAGATGGTGGACAAGTCAACTTCCACTAGACCTTGAGCTTCAGTATACACTCACTGTAACACATAAGCAAGCTAAATGACAAACCCACAGGTGCCACGACAGTTCCAAGGCCAACCACAAGGATCAAAAAGTGGGCAATGGCCCAGTTCCTGGAAATCCCTGCCCCTTCCTAAAATAGCTGGAATACTCCTCCCACTCATTAGCCTATGAAATTACCCACCCCTATAAAAACTGACAATCCCATACCCTGGTGCCTTTCTCACCTTCGGAGATGGCCCACACTGTCTATGGAGTGTGCTTCTCTCTAAATAAATCCACTTCTTACCTAGCACTTTGTCTCTCACTGAATTCTTTCTGTGATGAGACATCAAGAACCCGAGCTTCATTAAGTCCTGAAACCAGGTGTGTGATCTCAGTTGGAAGACAGTGGATTGCGGCTGGGTTTGAGTTCTGGCTGCCTGGGTTCGAGTCCCAATCTGAGTTTTGGCTGGGTTCGGGTCCCGGCCATGGGGGTTCAAGTCCCAAGCAGGGTTAAGGCTGGGTTTGAGTCTCGGCACGTGGGTTTAAGTCCCAATCTGAGGTGCACAGTTTTAGCAGCTCTTTCCCCCACACACACTTATTTAAAAGACAACTGCATTAAGCAGTAATTATAAAATCTGTATTGATGGGCAAATAATGAATAAAGATATAATTTATATGATAATAGCAGCCCAAAGGAAGAGAGGGAATGGATCTATATGAGAGCAAAATTTTTATACACTACTGAAATTAAGATGGTATGAATTCAAACTAGATTGTTAAAAGTTAAGATGTTGATCATAATCCCCACGCCAACCAATTAGAAAATAACTCAAAATATATGGTAAAAGAAGCAACAATGGAATTAAAATGGTATACCAGAAAGTATCTATTTAACACAAGAGAAGTTATTAATAGAGGAATAGGAAAAAAAAACAGGCATAAGACATAGAAAACAAATAATAGAAGTGTAAATCACATTAAGTATAAATGGATTAAACACTCCAGTTCAAAGGCAAAGATTAGCCGAATGGGTTTTTTAAAAACTCATGATATATGCTATCTATAAAAGACATATTTAGATTTAAATATACAAATAAGTTGAAAGTAGAAGGATGAAAGAAATAAACCATGCAAACAGTAACCAAAAGATAGCTGGAGTGGCTATACTATTAGACACAACAGACTTTAAGACAAAATTTGTCACTAGAGAAAAAGGACATTTTATAATGATAACAGTGTCACTATAGCAAGAATATATAACGATTATAAGCATATATGCACCTGACAGAGTCCCAAAATATATTAAGCAAAAACTGGCAAAATGGAAGGAAGAAATAGACAATTCAACAATAATAGTGGGATACTTTAATATCCCAGTTTCAATACTGGCAGGAAGAACTGAACAACCTTCTTGAATTAGTAATAAAAAATATTCCTACAAATAAAAGCCCAGAACCAGGCAGCTTTTCTGGTGAATTCTACCAAACATTTAAAGAATTAATAACAATTCTTCATGACTCTTCCATAAAACAGAAGAGGGAGAAACACTTCCCAGCTCATACTATGAGATCAGTACTATCCTGATACCAAAATCAGATAAAGGCATCAAAAGAAAAGTACAGACCAATATCCCTGAGGAATAGAGATTAAAAAATCCTCAGCAAATATATTAACAAACTGAACCAGCCACACATTAAAGGATTGTACACTATGACAAATTGAAATTTATCCCAGGAATGCAAGTTTGGTTTAACATCTAAAATTAATGTAATATACCATATTAATGGAATAAAGGCAGAAACCATATGTCATCTTAATAGTTGCAGAATATGCATTTGACAAAATCTAAACCTTTCATGATAAAAAGTCAATAAACAAGGAATAGATGTGAACTCCCTCAACCTGATAAAGGGCTCTAGAAAACAAAACAGCACAGCCAAGATCACATTTAATGGGTGAAAGAATAAATGCTTTCCTCATAAGATCAGCAACAAGACAAAGGTGTTCACTCTCACCATTTCTATTAACATTATATTAGAAGATCTAGCCAGGGCAATTAGGCAAGAAAAATAAGTAAAAGGCATTCTGATTGAAAAATAAGAAATAAAACTATCTTAATTTGCAAATGACCTGTTCTTGTATGTAGAAAATCCTAAGGAATACACACTCATGCACATGCATGTACACACACACACTTAGAGATAATAAATGAGTTCAGCTAGATTGCAAGATTCAAGATTAATATACAAAAATCAACTGTATTTCTATACACTAGAAATGAATGATCCAAAAATGAAGTTATGAAAACAATTTCATTTATCATAGCATCAAAAATAATAAAATAGGAATAAACTTAACAAAAGAAGGGCAAGACTTGTACACTGACAACTCTAAAACATTGCTGGAAGAAATGAAAGGAAACCTAAATAAGTGTAAAGGTGTCTCGTTCATGGATAGTAAGACTAAATATTAGGATGACAATACTTCCCAAATTGATCTATACATTCAACAAAACCTCTATAAAAATCCCAAATGGTTTTTTATAGAAATTGACGATTTAATCCCAAAATTCATATGGAAATTCAAGGGACCCAAAATAGCCTTTATTCTAGAAAAAGAACAAAGTTGGAGGACTCACACTTCCTGATTTCAAAATTTATTACAAAGCAACAGTAATCAAGATAATGCAGGACTGGCATAAAGATAAACATAGAGATCAATGGAACAGAATTCAGAGTCCAAAAATAAACCCATGTATTTATGGTCAATTGATTTTGACAAGAGTGCCAAAACAATTCAATGCAGAGCAAGAACAGTCTTTCCAATAATGGTGCTATATATTCACATGTGAAAGAATGTGTTGGACATATAACTTACACCATATACAAAAATTAACTCAAAATGAATCAAAGGTCTAAATATCTAAGAGCTAAAACTATAAACTCTTAGAAGAAAACATAGGTGTAAATCTTTGTGATTTTGTTTTTGGCAATGATGTCTTTAGATATGACATCTCAGGAACAGACAACCAAAGAAAAAACAGGTAAATTGGACTTCATTAAAATTAAAATGTTTTGTGTATCAAAGGGCACTATCAAGAAAATGAAAAGACAGAGAATGGGGAAACTTTTTATAACTCATATATCTGATAAGAGCATCCAGAATATATAAAGAATTCAACAATAAAAAGACAAATAACCTAATTTTAAAATGGGCAAATGATCTGACTAGGCATTTCTTCAAAGAAGATATAAAAATGGCCAATAAGCACATGAAAAGATGCTCAACATCATTTAATAATCAGGGAAATGCAAACCAAAACCACATGAAATATCTCACATACTAGGTGAGTGATATCACACACTAGGATGGCTATAATAAAAAACAAAGAAAGATCGACAATAACAAGTGTTGATGAGGATGTGGAGAAATTGGAACATTTATCATTGCTGATGAGTAGGTAGAATGGTGTAGCCATTCTGTAAAACATTTTCAGTTTCCCAAACAGTTAAACACAGATTAACCATATGACCCAGCAATTTCACTCCTAGGTACATACCCAAGAGAACTGAAAACCTATGTCCATACAAAAACTTGTGCACAAATGTGTATAGAGGCATTATTCATAATAACCAAAAAGGTAAAACAACTCAGATGTCCATCCACTAATGAATGGATACACAAAATGTAGTATATACATACAGTGGAGTGAACACACTCAGCTTTTGTTTATCTGAAAATTTCTTAGTTTATCCCTCACTCTTGAAGAGCAGTTTCGCCAGATAATCCTGTATCTGAAGAATCCTGTCTTGGCTAACGGTTTTTCCTTCTAGCACTTTGAATATATGAGTCCACTGCCTTCTGGCCTCCAAATTTTCTTATGACAAATCTGCTGATAATCTTTCTGAGGATTCCTTGTGCATGACAAGTCACTTCTCTTTTGATGCTTTCCAAATTCTTTGCCTTTGCCTTTCAAAAACTGGATTATGTTTCTTGGTGTGGTTCTCTTTAGTTACTCCAAGTAGTATCCTACTTGGAGTTCTTTGAGCTTCTTAGATGCTTCTAGTCATGTCTTTTATCAAGTTTGGGAGATTTTTGGCCACTACAAAAACTTTCATGGCTCAGTTAATTAGTATCCTCCCCTTCTTCTCCCCTTCGCCCCGCCCCTTTCCTTTTTGATGATCAGAAACTCCTTTGTGATCAATTGCAGATGCACTGCAATTTTATCGCAAGTTTTTGTTTCTTTTGGTAGACTCAGCTTAAGTTTCATGGTTTAAGTGGCACCATGCATTTTCAATGGCAATTAAAAGAACAAAATTTCTCTCTCATCTGGCCTCATTCATTTATCTTGGCAGAAAAAAGTTTGGTGATTTATAGCCATATTTAACCGTAAAGCTCTACAGAATAAAGGTTCACAGGCCAATGCATTCAGATAATTTATGTTGTATCTGAACAGCTGGAGATATAAAGTGTTTTGTAGTCACTTGGAACCTGCTTGATTCCATGGGCTCAATCACTGTTTGGCAGATTCATTATTAAGGTTCTGACAGAATCAAATTCAAATCAGGACATTTATTGTACATCTACTATATGTGAGGCACTATTATCTAGCTTGAAACTGTGATTTTGCTGAATCTAATTATGTTTATAAATAGATTTCAAAGGAAAATTTGGAATGTCTTATCATATTCCATTATTACTAAAGATGAAATGCATTCTATCACTAAATGCTATATGCATTATATCACAAAGATAGTTCTAGAATTTTAAATTACTTGTTATGGGTTTAATCGTGTAGCCCCCTCAAATCCACATGTTTAAGTCCTAACCCTAGTATCTCAGAATGTGACTTTATTTGGAGATAGGGTCTTTACAGAGGTAATCAAGTTAAAGTGAGTCATTAGGCTACCTTAATCAAATATGACTGGTATCTTTACAAAAAGAGAAATTTGGGCACAGAGATACACATAGAAGGAAGATGACATGAAGAGACATAGGAAGAAGACAGCCATCTACAAGTTCAGGAGGGAGGCATGGGACAGATCCTTCTCTCACAGTCCTCAGAAGGAACCAACCCTGCTGACACCTCGATTTTGGACTTTTAGCTTCCAGAACTGTGAGACAATAAATTTCTATTGTTTAAGCCACCCAGTTTGTGATACTTTGTTATGGTGGCCCCAGCAAATGAATACATTACTTGTATGATTTTTTTTTAAGATAACCAACTCTTTAAAAAAACTACAGGGGCTTCCCTGGTGGCGCAGTGGTTGAGAGTCCGCCTGCCGATGCAGGGGACACGGGTTCGTGCCCCGGTCCGGGAAGATCCCACATGCCGCGGAGCGGCTGGGCCCGTGAACCATGGCCGCTGTGCCTGCGCGTCCGGAACCTGTGCTCCGCAACGGGAGAGGCCACACAGTGAGAGGCCTGCGTACCGCAAAAAAAAAAAAACAAAAAAAAACTATAGAAGCCTATAGAAATGGGAATATTTTGTGACTGTTTATGTTTTGTGATTTTTAAAGTTTGCAAGAATTTACAGATTATTTTTACGCATGCATCTTTTCTTAGTGGAGATCTAATTTCATGCAGTGAGGAAATAAATATTGCCCTGGTCTCATTTCTTCTCATTATTTAAAATGAATCCTGTGATGTGATGCTGTCAGCTAAGTTTTCACTTTCATGTATCTTGCTCAAAGGGAAGCTCACTTTTGATGTTCTTCTCATCAAAGGTTTCAGAGGTTTCTGTACTTCATGCTTCTCGGCAGAATCACCCGAAACACAGCCAAGGTCTGTTTTCCTCACAGTGCCTTGCAGACTGATTTGTAGGTTGCTGAATGGAGCTAAATTGGAAACTACCCTATTTGAAAGGAAATGGATGTCGTCAATCCTTCCGGAATATCAAAAGCTACAGGACAGATAGCCCACAAAATATAATGACTGCCTAGAAAACCACCTGGCGAATGGCAGCAAGTGGAATGTGCTGCATTTTAATCATCTACTTGGCATATTGGCTATGGAATCATTTAATTTTGAAAGCCTCATTCTACATTTCAATGGCCTGTGTGGTAACTTGCATTGACAAAGAAAGAGAGGCCTCCCGGCCTTGAGGAATCCCTTTAGGACACTTTTTAAAAATGGTGGTCTACCTTTTACTAGATTCCTCAGAGCAGAACAGACAGACAGACAGACAGCAGGCCTCAAGAAATTAACTGGTTTCAGCTGATTACATGACTCACCTGGTGGGCTATGGCAGTGAGCTTTCAAGTCTCACTGTATCCAGGCTCTTTGATGGAATGGGGCCTCCAAAGTCTCTTGGTATATCTGAGTCTCCTGAATCCCTAAATTAATCCAGAGATATGTGTATTTGTGAGGATGGAGGTGGGTGGGTTTGTCAAATCCTTTTAAACGTATTGAGATGATTACCAAAGCTGCAGAGGAAACTTTATTGTGGGAGGACTTGTTGTTATGCAATGACTAAGACAACTAAGCCTTACATTGAAATGTCCACGATGAGGCCATGGATGTGAAAACCATTTCGTCATTAGTTGAATGACTGGAGGGACACAAATACAGGTTGACATCTTTTGGGAGGACATGGAACAGGAGTAGGAGGCAGTTAGGGGAACTTTCACATTTTATCTTACATGCTTCAATTTAGTTTGATTTTTTTTGAAAATGAGAATATTTGTATTATGTATTCATTTTATCAAGGAAGATAAAAATATAAATCTTGAACTAAACTTAAAGCAAAACCCAAAATACTTGGGTAATTAACACCAAATGTTTTGGATGCTTTTTTGGAAAATGGTAAGTGGGAGTGGACTGATTAACAGAAACATAATTTTCTTGTTTCCTCCTTCCTGCCTCTCATGTTACACTTTTTAAAATGCTGTCCCCACATTCCATAAAAAATAACAGTAGCCTGCACTTCCTGAGCATTTACCTAATGTGTTGGGCACTGTGCTAAGTGTATCACAAATGTCGTCACCTTCAATCCTTACCAGAATCCTAGGGATGAAAAAGGGTGAATGTTAGAGAGTTAACCATGTAGGTATCATCTACAGCTGCTGCATCAAGTGCATTATTCTCAGGAACACGTTGCAAATACCAAACTCCACAGAACGTCATTTGGAGACACTGTCTTTTCATTGGATTTACTATCAATTTGATGAGTTGTTCAAGCAGAAATAAATATAACTGTCTTTTTCTCTTTGAGTCATCCTGTTGTCACTGGAAAATAAATTTCTGATGGTCACATTGTGATGTCTATCAATACATCTGTAGAGATAGCTGATGTTCTGGAGTTTTAGCTTGAAGATCATATCCCAGGCCAGAAGAAACAAAATGTCAAGATGTATCCAGAAGGGCTTCCCTGGTGGCGCAGTGGTTAAGAATCCACCTGCCAATGCAGGGGACACGGGTTTGAGCCCTGGTCCGGGAAGATCCCACATGCCACGGAGCAACTAAGCCCGTGCGCCACAACTACCGAGCCTGTGCTCTAGAGCCCGCGTGCCACAACTACTGAAGCCCAGCTCAGGTATTAAACCTAAGTTTGGAATCGTGCGGTTTAGCACAAGTGACCCCATTTTGGGCCTGTGGTTTTCCTCTTTATCTGGTGCCAGAAGTATCGTGAGTAAAAATGGTTTGGAGGTGACAAAACCATCGCAAGCTCCTCCTTCCTTTCCTCTCCATCCCATCTCTCCCTTCCTAGGCGCTATCTTTCTCCCCACAGCTGCGTCTGCTCCACTTTCATCAAGATCTGATCCCAGCTAGTTGCTGTAACCATACAAGGAACTCTCAAGGTCATCTAGTTTGATCCAATATATAAATTCTCCTTCCCATATCTGTTACCGAACAAGGTCCCTTTGCCCAACATGCAGCCAGCCAAAACGCTGAGACGCCGAGGTTTGCAGCCACGTGACGAGATGGGAGGACAAGCCTGGGGTCCGCGTCCCTGAAGACAAGAGGGCTTGGGCACTTATGGATAAAGAGGCCGGGCGGTCTGAGGCATGGGGGGTTGTGGGGAAAGGTGATTGGAGATAAGAAAAAGGTGAGGTAATCATCGTTCTACGCAGGCGCAGGCGTAACTAAGCTATAGGCTTCTTCCTGGGACGCGTGTTCAGAAAATGGTGGAGTCACACGTTCTGAGGGTGGAGTTTTTAGCCTTCTGATGTCAAAAGGTCACCGAGTGGACACTTGCACATGCCCAGCTGGAGGGTCAGCAGTCTTACCCAGTCTTAACCAGCTTGAGCTCCAACTAGACACAGCTGACTCCAAATTCTTGGAAAACAACTTGGGCAAACATCTGATTGTTTAGGCTCCGTGCTGCTGGGAGGACATGCAACTATTTTTGTAGCAACAATGAAAGCCAGCTGGATCAGTAAAGGAAGGTTACAGGTGTAATGGAACTAATTGGTGATTGATTACCCATGGCTTCACTCCTTTAGTAAATGGTCAGTTGGTCCCATCTTTAATTTACCTTCCTTCTTCAGAATGTTAGCAAGGCTTAAACTACGACCCACGGCAGAGTTATTAGCTCTTAGTATGTGTTATTAAGGGCTGCAGAAGGTTTTCCAGCACCAAAGGAATGAGCTACAAAGTGATGGAAACCCAGGTATTGATACAGGTGAGGAAGGAAGCATTTGGGAGGCAGAGAAGTCTTTTCAGCTTCCCTAACATCAGACTAACTAGGCTGTCTCCTAGTCTGTCCAAAAGCACAGCCGTGGGGCTGCTTGCTTTAAGTGACGTAGTTATTTCCAGTCTTTAAATGGCTTTCTTCAGGCTTCTCTCGGGCCTAAAACAAGAGTCATTTCTGTAGGAGAAGTGTTTTGGACAGCACAGTGTTTATTAACTTCTCACCTCTCTGCCTTATGAAATCACAAAGGTTTTAAAAGGATATAAGGCTACACTTGTTACCAGCAATGGAGGAAACACACAAGAGACTTCAAGTTGGGCCCTGCCCACCCCAAGTTCTCTAACCTTCACAGAAATAGAGTCACTAAAAATACAATTTTTTTTCAGGCTCCTGCTTGGCCACTCCCCTTCTTTCTCCCACTAGATGTCACCACGCTACACAGTAATGAAGGGAAATGACATAAGTGATAGGCTTCTAGGATTTAGAGAAATGGTTAGCAGCAAATTGGGCCTAATTAGTTTATTTAATAAACTGTATCTTTAAGATGTAAAAATCACATATAGTCAGGCCAGAAAGTAAGTTACCTCATTCATTCACACTCTTAAAATGCTATCAGTCCTGGAAACCCAAGCAGAGAGGGGCTTACAGTCACTCTATCGGTAAAAACCTGGCTGGACTAAATCAGCTGATGACCCTGCAAAGGCTGAGTGGATCTCACCCTCCCAGGATATTAAATCTCTTTGTTGAGAGGTTGGATTACTGCTAGATCCCTTTATCACCCAAGCTGAGCTCCTATGGCTGCTGGGGATTAGACATGATCCTTCTCTAACCACAGCACTTTCACATCCTTCCTTCTCCCACTGCCTCCTTTGTGGTCACTCTTCTGTGAACGCGGAAGATAAGATGCCACAGATAAGGCGGGAGTGAACATGGCAGCCTCTGCAGCATTTCATTCCCAACACCCCAGCTGACAAGCTGTCCCACTGCTAGTATAAAGATTCTCCCTAGTCCCCAACCTCCAACAGCCTCTGCAGGCCAGGCCTGTGATTTTCAGCTTGATCTCAGATCTCATTTAGGATATCAGGATGCTCGGTGGAAAGCAAAGCCCAGCTAATTCGACGTATCTCCTAGGAAGAGTGATAAACACTTGCAAATGTATCTAAGTCTAATGACACGTGGCTCCATGAGGCTGACCCCTTCCATCTCCCAGACAGGTCTCCCTGTGTACCACCATCTAACTTCCTGTGGATAGTAATTTAACAACCAGGAATCAGGAAGCTGGTGGGTCAGTGATTACTCTGTGTTCTGTTCTTTGACCAAGACAAGTTGCCACTGACATCTGGCCTTCCTTTTGATGCAAGGTTTAAAGTTTCATTTCAGCTAGGTCATCGGAGATTGCTATTAAAATGTCCTGGGAAGGGAGGACATATGGGAACATGTGTTTATGTATGACTGATTCACTTTGTTGTAAAGCGGAAGCTAACACACCATTGTAAAGCAATTATACCCCAATAAAGATGTTAAAAAAAAAAAAAAAAGAAAAAAAAAAATGTCCTGGGAGTTCGCAAGCTCTCAGAAGGCAGATTGACATTCAGGTGCAATCATTATCATCAAGCAGCATTTATAAACTATCTGTGTCAAACTTAGCATGGGGGGGGTCTCAAATGTGTTTACCCAAAATAGAACACCTTCCCCTCCCCACTTCTCCTAAATGAAATAGGCAAAACCAGAGCCGCCATATACAGTTGTGCACAACTCAGGGGGTTCCATTTGCGATGTCTTCTCTGTAACCATAGGTGGTGCCTGGGCAGCACCCCAAAATATAAAGCAAATACAATCAGTATTTTATTGATATAGAAAATTGTACATTCTACTTTTGAACCTTTATTTAAAAGCCAATCAGTGGTAAATACCCTTTCGATGAAAATTAAGGTTCTAAATTGTGAGTTGTGGTTGAAAGTTGCCCTCAGCAGCATCTCAGATCATGCAGATAAGCAGTTGAAATCTCAGAAGCATTTTATTTTATTTTTTATTTTTTAACATCTTTATTGGAGTATAATTGCTTTACAGTGGTGTGTTAGTTTCTGCTTTGTAACAAAGTGAATCTGCTATACCTATACATATATCCCCATATCCTCTCCCTCTTGCGTCTCCCTCCCTCCCTCCCTATCCCACCCCTCTAGGTGGTCACAAAGCACCAAACTGATCTCCCTGTGCTATGTGTCTGCTTCCCACCAGCTAACTATTTTATGTTTGGTAGTGTATAAATGTCTGTGCCACTCTCTCACTTCGTCCCAGCTTACCCTTCCCGCTCCCTGTGTCCTCAAGTCCATTCTCTACGTCTGCGTCTTTATTCCTGTCCTGCCCCTAGGTTCTTCAGAACCTTTTTTTTTTTTTTTAGATTCCATATATATGTGTTAGCATACGGTATTTGTTTTTCTCTTTCTGACTTACTTCACTCTGTATGACAGACTCTAGGTCCATCCACCTCACCATAAATAACTCAATTTCATTTCTTTTTATGGCTGAGTAATATTCCATTGCATATATGTGCCACATCTTCTTTATCCATTCACTCAGAAGCATTTAAAATCAAACAGATCCAGACACTCATAAATAAGAGTGGCAGGAATCACAGATTTTGAAATTTAGGTAATCCCTGTGGAAGAGGAGAAGGGAGTATCTATCAAATGGAGGTACTGTTTAACCCAGCAATTCCACTTCTAGGATGTTATCGGATGTACTTTCAAATATGAAAAATGATCTGTAGACAAGAGTTATTCATTGCTGCATTGTTGGTAACAGCAAAAAACTGGAAACAACCTAAATGTCTGACAGGGGACAAATCACACAATGGAACACTTGGCGGCTTTCACAAGGAATAAGGAAACTCTCTCTGTATAGATGGAATGGTCTGCAGATATAGGGTCCCAGGAAAACAGCAAGGTGCAGAAAAGCATGAATCATATGTTACCTTGAGTGAGTGAGTGTGTGTGTGTGTTTATTTATCTGCTTTTATGTGCCTAAGAAATTTCTGGAGAAATACCCAAGAAACTAATATCACTGTTTGCCTCCAGGGCAAGATACTGACTACATGGGCAGGGATAGAGGGCACTTACTCAATATCTTTTGTACCTTCTGAATTTTGAACTACATGAATGTATTACCTAATCTAATAACAACAAAAATAGTAATATTAATAGATTCCCACTCCCCCCCCTAACCCCCCCAAAACATAGGATAATCACTGTAGCAGGTCTAAAATACAATATTCTCACAGCATAGCCTGACCCACGGCTAATTCACCTTGGTGGTGCAGCTTCACACCAGGATCAGCTCCACTACTGACAAGACAGCATAATTTAGTGCTGAGGTTTAAATCCTGCTTCTATTACTTATTAGTCATGTGACCTACGGCAGGTCTACTTAGCTTCTCTGTGCCTCAGCTCCCTTTTAAATAAGTGATGGTAAATCCTACCTTGAAGGGTTATTGAGAGGACTGGACGAGTTGCTATCTGTTGTGTTCAATGAAATATTTAAAAAGAACAGAGTAGAATAAAGAACCCCACTGTGCCTGGCATCCATTATCGAGGTGTGCAGGGGCTGCAATGCTGTAACTCATAAGAGGGAGCGTGTAAGTGTAGCCCTTGACACATAGTAGATGCTTAATAAACATTAATTCCCTCCTCATTCATATTTAATTGGGCTGCCAGGGGCTTTATAGACTCTTTCTGAGCAGTCTAAGCAGTAATTTCCTACTGGATGTATTTGTGATCTCTCCATTTTAGTCTGCAGATGGACCCTTTGAGCTGTGTTAGACTGGGTTAGGGTGCTTTTAAAATGAAAACAACTATTTGGTTGTATTATTTCCATGTCGGTTTCTTGGGCTTATCTAAGTAAACATTTCCATATTTTTTGCCGAAGTTTTATATGGATTAAATTGTTGCAGTGGAAACATGCCCTGCTGTAAAATGCAAAATCTGTGGCTCTGACTTCAAGCATAAATTGAAGAAAGGTGCAAGGCAATTATATGAATAATTCTTAGAAAAGCAGAAATAAAACCAAAAGTAAATAGCCAACATTTTTAGAATATTAGAGGCTGTGCCCAGCACTCTACAAGCTTTATCCTTAACCCTATGAGTTAGTTATTATGATCAGTCCCAGTTTAGACTTGAGGAAACTGAGGCAACTTATTCAGGGTTACAAGGTAGTAAATGGCAGAGATAGGATTTAAACTCATCTGGATAATTTCAGTTTCCATATTTTGTGCATATACCTCTTCTTCTGAGGCAAATCATCATGAAACTAAATTTGTAAGCCTTAAACAGAAACTGCTGATTTTAGGATATAGTTTTCTAAGTAAGGAAGGGATCATCACCTGTTTGATTTCAATGAATTCTTGGGTCCTTGTGTGCTGTGTCTTTTCTGTTCTTACAGTTACCATGTGAGTTAGGGATTGTTCTCATCTTTCAGGCAAGGAAACCAAGACTCAGAGATGTTAGGTAATTTGTCCAAGACAGCACAGCAAGTGAAGGAGAAAGCATTTAAACCGAGGTCTGTCTACTTCCACAGCACTCAGACTTACAGTTCTGAAGAACTTCTAGTCATCTTCGGTCTTGTCTTGTTTTTCCTCAAACCCCCTGCTGGTGCACAGCTTCAAAGGAAATTCCATAGGAGGTCCTCGAAATTTGTCTCATGGAGTTGTTTCTCCTGGTCAAATACCTATGTGACTCAAAGTAAAAAACAAACTTTCACATTAAGATAAGCCTCTGTCTCTCTGGATCTAGATTCCATCTACCCTCTCTCTATCTAATGTAATATTTCTCATTAGAACATACATTTGTGATGTGGTTCTTGTAACAATGCAATAGTTTCCGCAATTCTTTATAGTCTGAATTGTCAGTGCCTTAAATTAGGTGGAACAGAATTCCTTTCAGACTATGAGTCTCTGACAGGGTTTGTTTGGAGTCCTTTGACACAGCTGTTTACAATCAGAGTTTCTGTGTCTGAGAGCCCAGAACCTGAGGGGACCGACAAGTGGTAACGGGGAGACCCTCATGCAAAGAATGCTCTGGGGAGAAGTCCCTGAAGCGAGGGAGAGAGGCTGGAACGGTGGCTGGAGCCCTGGGTCCCCCACGGTGCTTTGCCATTGCCACCTCTGGGATTCCGTATCTGTAGAAGGAGGTCGGATCAGATGGTCTCTTAAGTAGGTATGAAACCAGGAGCTGGATTATGACCTCTGGCAGAAGGTGGAGGTATTTTCCACATATGAGAATTGAGTGCTTATCATGTGGCAAACAATATGCTGAGCACAGCTGAGGGATGATTTGATATAATCCTCACAACAGCCCTGTGAGGAGAGGTTCTGCTAGTACCCTCATTTCACAGATGAAAAATCTGAGACTCTGAGAGCTTCACTCATTTTACCTGAGGTTCCATAGGCAGTAAGTGGCAGAGCAGGGATTCAAACCCAGGCCACCAGGCTCAGGAACTTGCCCCTTAACCACTTAGCTCTCCAGACCTGAAGCTAATAGAATTACCCCTCATTCTGCTGCCCAGAAAGAGCTCATTCTCTGTGAAAGTGTATTCACGTGCATATTATAGTCAAAACTGGATCCTACTGTGCGTACTGGCTGGTAGTTTCTTTTTCTGTTAGCAATACACTTGAAAGTTTATCTTCATTTTTAAGATAATCCCTCACTTCCCTCTTGCAGGGGTCTCCCTGTAGAGCCAGGCAGACTGAGGGATGTGGTGCTGAGAAGAGCACATGAGCAGTGTGGACAGAATGCACTCTTAAAGGAACGAGCCAGGGCCTTTAAATGACCCCCAAAACAGCCAGATCCTATTCAGCAAAGGGAAAAAAAACAGCATTTTCTTGGCTGTGCTTTGTAGCTTCCGTTACCTTAACTGTCATCAAGAACAATGCTGAGTCAGGGCCTGAATGATCTTTTTCTCGGCTTGGGTTCTTGTCTTTGGCTTGCTGCCATTCTTTGCGTGCTACAAGGCATGAAGACAGGTCTCCACCTCATCTATCTCTCAAGAAAGGTGGTAGATATTATACATATTTTAATAAGCAGCAACATAGCGTGCGGGTTAGGACGATGCATTCAATCCTGGCTCCAACCCTGTCGAGCCGTGTGTCCTTGAGCATGTGATTTAATTCAGAGCCTTGGTTTCTTCGTCTGCAAAGCACGGATTCTGAGACAGCCTCCCTCCTAGGGCTGTTGTCAGCTGGAATCTGATGGGCACGAGTTTACTCTGCACGGTGCCGACACTGCGGGGGCAATTCCACTCTGTGCTCTTCACGGCCACCTGGGATCGTGTTGTTATTCCCAAGGCTCTTGGTGAGGCTACCTGGGACCTCTTTGACTCACCACTTAGTGTCTGGGGAACTCTGGGTCTTGCTACCGACCAGGCTTGCTGGGGACAGGGGCACAGCTCTCCCTTTTTCAAATGTCCAGATCTGTCCTCCTCCTCACCGGGAATTTGGCCCAGAGGGAATAGGTGCAGGGTACCTTCTCAGGGATGCATTAGCATTATGATTTTCTTTTCTTTTCTTTTTTTGGCTTCCCTTCTTTCCCACTTGCTCCTTCCTACCAAGCAGAGGCAGTTATGATCTATCCTGGGGCAGGGGAGGGGGAGTTGTTGGACAGCAAATCTGTCTTCTACCACACTCTCTTGCAAATCTTTTAACTAATTTAAGGAGAGACTTTTAAAACCCAAAAGCCAAGCATTGATCCCCATATGTGTTATGTTCCCCTATTTCAAAACCATATCCTGATATGGTAGCATGGCTTTATTTTATGGAGAATGCTGAGCAACTCAATCTCTTTTGTTGCCTGGCTAATACCTGTACAGGTTGCTCTTTCAGGATTCTTCTGTGAGCACCACCAAGACACCACCAAGAGAAGCCTGTGAGCTTCTCAGTCTCTGGCACCCAGCACGGTGTCTGTCTTGTACACAGCAGGCATTTCATACATGCCTATTGAATGACATCCTACCTTACCCAAGAGATATTCTGCTCCAAGTTGTTAAATGTGATTTTTAAGGTCCTCAATGGTAGTTTTTGTCCACAACAGAGTTTATTCATAAGTATGAATGTTTTTGACTTTTAAATTAGTCCTTGATTTATTAAAATTAAAAATTTAAAAAGCCTTGCATTTCATAAGCTTTTAAGTTTAGATTACAGATCTTTTTTTTTTTTTTTTTTTTTTGCAATACACAGGCTTCTCACTGTTGTGGCCTCTACCGTTGCGGAGCACAGGCTCCAGACGCACAGGCTCAGCGGCCATGGCTCACGGGCCCAGCCGCTCCGCGGCATGTGGGATCTTCCCAGACCGGGGCACGAACCCGTGTCCCCTGCATCGGCAGGCAGACTCTCAACCACTGCGCCACCAGGGAAGCCCCAGACCTATGTAATTCTGTTCTCGGATATTAATAGACAATTTTCATTACAATTGTGGGATTTGGGGGAAAGCAATTGAAGGAAAGGGGATTTTCTCATCTGTAATTTGGGGATAATAATAATCCTTGCCTTAAATAATTAATTTGAGTGTTAACTGTAGTAATATATATAAAATGCCTAGCTCAGTGCCTGGCACATGGTCAGGATTCATAATGCAAGCCACTATTGTTATTAATATTTTGGAGAGGTTCAGGATCAAATTCCCATTCTTCTAGGCCTTCAGTTTTTAAATTTATGATTCCTTGTAGCATTGAAAGCAATCTGAAATGTGGAATTGGAAGTAGACAAAATCACCTAAGATTTTATTCTAGGCCATCACAGCTTATGCTCTATGCCTGTATGAGGAAGAATCTTTTGTTCATTTGGACTCCAATCGCATTATGACTCAATTATCTGATAATTTGTATTAGTCATTAAGGCAGTCTCCAAAAAGTATCTGTTCATTTCCTGAGTATAGACTTTTTAACTTTAATAATAACTTACATAATTTTGGACATTTTTATTATTTTTAAATGAAGCAACTTTCAACACATTAAATTTATTCCAGGAGATGACATCAGGCCGTGTTCTCATCTGCTTTCTTGAGTAGATTTAATGTACTTCCACATTCTTAAAATGTATTTATAATAGATTCATAATTACAAGTGTTGCTTTTTAAATGTGTTGTCTTCTCAGAAAACAGTGACTCTGACTTGTAGTTTTCATGAATTTTGCTAATTCCTTAATGCTTCAACTTCACCCGCTCATAGGAAGAAAAAGATCAAGTTACACAAACAGCGAGTTCAGTTGTAGATGTTAGGAAAGCCAGGCAGCGTTGACTCATGGTTACCATGCATGGCGGGAATGAGGCTGTTGTGCTCCTGGTCATATTTATTTAATAATTTAATAATTGAGAAAACTATGTACTTAGAAAACAATCTGCTCTTTAGTGGAGACATGTAAATAAGACATTTGTATATAAAAATTTTTTTTTAAATTTTAATTTAAAAAAAAATTTTTGGCCACAGCAGGCGGCACGCAGGATCTTAGTTCTCTGACTAGGGGTTGAACCCACGCCCCCTGCAGTGGAAGCTTGGAGTCTTAACCACTGGACCGCCAGGGAAGTCCCTCGACATTTGTATTTTTGAAACAATTTTTTTTTTAAATCAAAGGACCAAGGATTCCCTTAAGTGTAATAATAATTCAGTACCCTCTCTCTAATATGCGTTATCATGATTCGATGCCCGTAACAGGGTAATGTGACACCATATATGGTACAAGCGCAGCTCCTCATCCCCTCCAATCCCACTCCCACCCACTCTCTATCCCCTGCCCTCCCAGTCCTTCCCCATCACCCCCACCACTGTGCCACACATCTGTGATGGGCATCACTAATCATTTAGCAAATGTTTTCCCATTGATCCTGCATGTGACCTCAGAATCCCTTGAAATACTGAGCCCCAGGTAACCACTTCCAGTTAACTGCTACAAAGGAGGAAACCTATCAAAATTCCAAGGTTTAGCAAATATTGACAATATGTCTAGTAGTTTAGGCAATTCAAAGCAGTTAGTTCAATTTTTTCAAATGCCAGCCACATTATTTTTGGACATAATGTAAATAAAAATAGTTAATTTTTGGCTGAGATTTTTTTTGCAGTACGCGGGCCTCTCACTGTTGTGTCCTCTCCCGTTGCAGAGCACAGGCTCCAGACGCACAGGCTCAGCGGCCATGGCTCACGGGCCCAGCCGCTCCGCGGCATGTGGGATCTTCCCGGACCGGGGCATGAACCCATGTCCTCTGCATCGGCAGGTGGACTCCCAACCACTGTGCCACCAGGGAAGCCCTTTGGCAGAGATTTTTACTTTTCAAACCACTGTTTCAACACAACACTGGTAAAGTTTGCACAACTAACTCTACAACCACAATGTATAAGTAGTATTATGTGAAGAAAAGTTGACTGTGAAACAGCTGACACTTAGGCAGATTTTTATCAGCTAAGTGTGAGTGTGCCCCAAACTTCTCCTGCTTTGAAACAGATTTCTCACTGACCTTCCTTCTTTGCTATCCTACCAGCATATAGTATAGATGCTGTTTTCTGCCCCATGAAAATTCATCACCATATCCCCACATTGTGGTAGATGGAGAGATGTGTGGCCTGGCAATTTTTTGGAGATCTTCCCTGCCTATTCACTACTGCTGAGTAGTTTTATGACTTGGGTTCATTTAGTATGGAAGGGGAAATAAATCTGACCCTCATGCCATATACCAATCAGAGGCATAAAAAGACCTACGGTCTCTAACAGCACAGTCAATGTAAATGGCACTTGGGAGCTGTGGAGTGTGTTTTCTCCTTTTCCCCATACTCTGTTGACATTAGACAGGATTTGCAACAACTGGCAATCCCCTAGACTGAACACCGAGAGATATAGGACCCCCTCTGTCTCCCCTTTGCTGTGCCTTTCTCAGTCTCCTTTGATACCTACAGAAACTGAGCTGGGGAGAAGCAGGGGTGAGAGTCTGACCTCCCAAGCACAGTCTCTAAGACGTTAGGCTATGGGGAAAAGGCATGAGAGAAAAACAGTGTGAAATCAACACATGAAATGGAGAGAAGATGTTCAAAAAATGGTTCAATTTTTTAATGGAATCTTCCATTTTGGTAAGGCTTGCTGCCTTACCAACCACCAAGGCCCTGTCCCTGTCCCTTTTGGACCCCATCCTGGGCTTAGTCACCTTAGTCTTAGCCCCTGGCTAGGCCTCAGATTGGCCTGTGTGTGTGAATGTTCCTGCCCTGCCCACTCGTGAACTTGGGACAAGCTGCAGGTGTGGCCCAGAAGTGTGCATGGATGCACTCCATATGCTGTCTGTGTTCTTCTGCAAGAGCTGCCAGCTCTTTCTCTCGTGTTCATTACCCTCTAAGGTGACCTGGCACCTGAGGCTTAAAGCCAGTATCCCAATTTGGAGTTTTCATGACAGCTCAATTCCTCAGGCAATAAATGTAATGTAATGACTAATTCATTCTCTTTTATTTTGAAAATTAGGGAAGTTTTTATTAAAGTAAATTCCTTACAACAGGACTTTTGATCTGAACTGTCTCTTATAGTTGCGTCTGGTAAATAATTAATGGCTCACTGTTCACACTAGTCAATAATTACTAATGCCTCATTTGCACATGAAACTAATATTCCGTATGGTTGGTCCTATCATTTAAGCCTAAGCCAACAGGAGGAGGCATGTTGACTTGAGCAGAAGTTTGGGTTGCGATGGAATAAACGATTGGGTCGGTATTCGTACTTTGATACTCTCATGGCCAGTGCTGGAGGCAGGCAATGAGGGCACATTTTTCATTGTTTGGTGACACTTTTGTAAAGACAGTCTTGTCCTGAATCCCAGGTGCCATGAAAATCATTCTATCATGCCACAAATATTTGTTAGATTCCTACAGTGCATATACCACTGTGCTCAGAGCACCTGTGTTAGGTGCTTCTAATGGTTGTTAGGATTGCAGGAAAAAAACCAAAAACTTTGAACTCTGCTTTAATATGGAATTGGTTTCCAGATCCCAAGCGCAGACTATTGTCAATGCTTTGAAACCCCCGGTTGCTTGACATTTGTCAGAATTTTTCTAACCAAGAGGTCTTTCCCCTGAACGTTTGCTGCATCATCAATTATGGTTATTAATTATGATTAAGTTCATCATCGTATTCTATTAATAAGCAAAGAATATTTTCTTATATAATGGGAGTACCAAAGCTGATTTCTATCAATGCAAGAATATAAAGATTAATATTTGTTTCTTACCATATTGTAGTGGAATTTCATAAATATATGAAGAGCAGAATCTGATGGCTTAGGAAGTGCATCCCATAAACTCCAGCTTGGGTGTTATGCTGGTGATGTCCTTAAATGATGTTCCCTTCTTTTGGTGGTGGTATTTAAGGAGGATACTTCTATTTCATAGATAGGCCATGTACCAGTCAAGGTAGGCAATATTATGTTATTGTAAGGGAGAAGAAATAATTTTCCCTCCACTCTTGTGAGTTCTTGGCTCAGGCCCCATCATAAAAGACTAAGAGAAAAACAAACAGAAGTTTATAAATATGTACACCTCACGTACACATGGGAGATACCCAGGAAAATTGAGGAACTCTGAGGTGGCTTAGAATTCAGGATAAAATGCCATCTTAATAGAGAAAGGGGAGGAGGAATGTAGGACTATTAAGGGAGAGTAAATTATTTTTAGGAAAGTTGAATGGGCCCTTAGAAGAATAGATGGAAGGTATGACAGTTTGTGACAAAGTTTTTCTGGGCGTAGTGTCGACTTCTAGTCTTCTCTACTGTGATAAGATCAGTCTTCCCTGGCAGGGGATTTATGACAATTGAGTTTGTTTTGGAGGATTTGTCTTTAGGCAGATAAGGAGATATCAAAGAAACATTCCAGGATGTGTCAATCTTAAGCCACATCCATGCTGCTGACATGCTCTTTCGTGATCACTGTGTCAGGGAAACAGAGGACTGAAGAGTGGAGCAATGACCATTAAATGCTTCCACCAATAAAATGTAGCAGAGGAGGTGTGTGCCACTTCCAGGCTCATGGAAGGTCTTCAAGGAAGTCACTTGGCCATGTTCATCTTTAAGGAAGTAAGCTCATCCTTCCATGAGCTTGGAAGTAGAGGGTGTCTGAGCATTGATGAAAAGAAGGCTTGCCTGTTGGCTGACTTCAGGCCATTAGAAAATCCAGAAGACCTTTAGTCTTTCCTTTGACTAGTGAACTCGAAAAACAAATAAATGTCCCTGAATGAAATTTTCTTTAGTGTGAGGGTGATGAAATAAATGTGGGAAATGCTTCCAGATTATTGAAATGACTGTGTCACAAAAATTAGAAGTAACTATTAGTAATCTATATATGTTGGTATCTTCAGAAATATGAACTTATTATATTCCTTAAGGGAGCTCATATTTGCACTTCTTCTTAGAGAACTCCTATACTGTGGTTGGCAGAATGATGGTGCCCTAAAAATGTTCACGTCCTAATCCCTGGAGCCTATGAATACGTTGTGTTACAGGGCAAGGAGGAGTTATGGTTGAAGACAAAATCTAATCAGCTGACTTTAAGATAAAGAGATTATCCAGGATTACTTGGCTGGGCCCAAAATAATCACTAGCGTCCTTTAAAGTGGAAGAGGAAGGTGGAAGAGGAGGTCAGAACCAAGAGATGGCAGCACAGGAAGACTTGGGCTGATATTGCTAGCTCTGAAGATGGAGGAAGGGGACCATATGCCGAGACTGGGTAGGCTCTAGAAGCTGTAAAAGGCAAGGAAACGGATTCTCCCCTAGAGCCTCCAGAAGGAATGCAGCCCTGCTGACATCCTGATTTATCCCAGTGAGACCCACTTCAGACTTCTCACCTCTAGAACTATAAGATAATAAACTTGCGCTGTTCTAAGCCACTAAGTATAGGTAATGTGCTATAGCAACAGTCGGAAACTAACACATGTTCCATGCCTTCTCTAGAAGAAAGGTTAGGGCAGAACAAGTATTCAGAGGAGTGACTGATGGATGGCTTTGGAACAGGTGATGGCTAGGTTGATATGCTAGAGGATGACTTTGTGTATGATGCTTTATTTGGTTAAGAAAAAGAAGATTGGAAAAATAAATAAATAAATAAATTAAAATAAAAGAAAAAGAAGATTGGAATTATGGATAATGTGTACAACCAGACTACCTTGAATCTAGGGTGTAGTCAGGGTGAAGAGCAAAGTTCCTCTTTTCCAAGGATTATTGTGCTTGCCATTAAAAAACCTGTTTTTGTATTAATGCATGACTCTACAGGCCCTCTATATAAACATATATATGTGAACATATACATACATATGAATATATATAGCATATATTTCGCTCCCTTGAAGAGATCCCCAAAGAACGTAAAATACAACAAAGTTGTTATTTAGAATAACTGACAGGTGGAACACATACAGAGAGACAAGAATTTGGCTCAGAATAAAAAACTGTTGAAGACTGTTCAATGAATGGCCCGAAAGATTACCAATGGTAGACACCCAACTAGACAGGTTGTTAACAATCATTATCTTTTACTAGATCCCCATAGATAAGCATCCTTTTCTATTTTGTTTGCTAAAATTCTGCACTGATCAGAATTAGAACTACTCCTAAGCTCCTTTCTTTCTTTGCTAACCTAGGCCACTTACCATTATTCTCCTCCCCACTTCCTCTCCTTATTACCAGGAGCCGTGTTCTACTTGAGAGTGTTATATTTCGGCCATTGGTAGCTGCTTTACAATAACGATGGCAAAAGATCGCTAATAGTTCTATTATTTATTTCACTCCCACCTTGTTCTAAAAAGAATTTGAGGTGGGTTGCAAAAATGCATGCAATACAGCAAGATGAAACAAAGATTAGTATAGCGAAGAAATTAAGGCAAAAGGAAGATAAAGGTGGGAAGAATAAGAAACTGGGAGTACAAAATATGCTCCGTGAGGCTCTGAGCCCTTGCCAGGCGTGGACCCCAATTTTGGCCCTGGCTTTCTAACAGTCGACTCAAAAGGGGGAAAGTGATCAGTGACATGAGTCACAAGTCAGTTGGTTGGTCAGAAGCAGCGCAATAATTCCTGGAATTTAGACAAGAGAGAAATGTCTCTCATAAAGCTCTGAAATGAGGACCTTTGTGGAATTCCCCACCTGGAAGAAACAACAAATTCCTCAGGGCTATGTCTTGTTGCAGCCTTCAGTATTGGCCTGTGATGTCATCCTCCAGCAGAATTCATCAAAAACTCTCTCCAGGGGATCAAAGGGACGTATTCCAGGTACTCTATGCATTGCTGGTTTAACCAAGGCACAGATTAAGAGCGTCTAGAGGAACAGGGTGAGCATCCTCCATAAACATTTCTTCACAGCTGGACCCTGCTGGAGTTTAAAGTGTGTGTTCTTTCCTGTGCTTCAGTGAAAGGGTGAACAGTCAAAGCGTTTGCAGAGAACTTCAAGGTTTGGGAAAGAGCTTCAGTCTCCCTTTTTTGTGTTTGGGAGATTTAAGAGGGGAACCCCTCGGGCCCAGCAGAGACACCAGGAGGAAGGAAGGGTGCGTGAGTATGTGTGACGTGTTACAAAGGATTGGAGGTGGAGTGGTGGTGGTATTGGGTCTCAGGCTTCTCTGGGGTGTGGACAGTTCTCTCCCAGCAGCAGAAGCAGTTCAGCTCTGGGACTTCCCTGGCGGTCCAGTGGTTAAGACTCCACACTTCCACTGCAGGGGACACGGGTTCAATCCGTGGTCAGGGAACTAAGATCCCTCATACCGCATGGCCGGAAAAAAAAAAGAAGCAGTTCAGCTCTTTATGCTGTTGCCTTCAAGGGTGCCTGGGTCCAGGAGTCACTGGGCAGAGCAAGCTCCCCTCCGTGTGCTGGGGACCCGTAGCCATCGGTGAGGATCTGTCTTCATCTCGGGCTCCCTTCCACATGCAGGCCTCCTCCGGGGCTCTGCGTGTTCATCTGGCACCCTGACATGTTGTAAACAAAGATCACTGATACTGTCCCCCAGCAGCCCAGCACCTGCCTCTCAAAAACTCCTGAGGCCTCAGTGAGGTTTGGGAACCCCTCCAGGCTCCAGCAGCGGCCACTCACATTTTTCTAGCAGCATTGTCCTTGTACATTTTTGGCAGGAAGAGGAAATAATGAACATGTGTTCTTCCAAAAATACTCCAATTCATTCTTCACACTACAGTCCCCGTGATCTTTCTAAAACATAAATCTCATCATGTCACTTCCCTGATGAAATCTTGCGCATTCTTCCCATGCCCCTCAGGACGAAGCTGCAGGTTTGAGTACGGTCAACCAGACTCTCAGTTATCTCTAGAGCCTCAACCTTCCCCATTTCTCCTCCTTTCCGCTTGTCACCACTGCTTCTCTACAGTTGTCCACACTTCCATCCTTTCGGCTGACTTACTCCTACTTCTATTTCAGGTGACAGCCCAGAAATTAACTCCTGCGGGGA
Source organism: Aethalodelphis obliquidens (assembly GCF_003676395.1). NCBI lineage: Eukaryota > Metazoa > Chordata > Mammalia > Artiodactyla > Delphinidae > Aethalodelphis > Aethalodelphis obliquidens. The sequence continues at coordinate 3,056,676 of NW_020837966.1, forward strand.
GTGGTCCTGGAGGTGCGTCTGCTGGGTGCTCCAGGGGCATCCTTTGCTTTCTCCAACACAGCACTGTGTTAGGAAAATGCCAGCTGCAGAGACAAACCCCAACATTTCAGTGGCTTGATGCAATAGAATTTTATTTCTCCCTCATCTAACCATCCAATGCAGGTGCCCCTGGCTCTCAGGTGGTTCTCTCCAGGGTTATTCAAGGCTCCAAGCTCTTTCCACATTGTTGCTTTGCCATCTTCTGGGGCCTCTGAGTCTTCAGCATGCACCTGGGGCAGGAGAGACAGGGGCTGGAAGGCACACATGCACTTTACTGCTTCGATGCAAGGGCGTCCCTTGTCCCTTCCACCCCAATTCCATTGGCATGAACATGGTGTCATGTCATTGCCAGGGGCAGCTACTGTCCACTGACAGTGTTATAATATGGAAGGAAGAGCACAAATTTTGGTGGGCACACAGGCTCCTCAAGAGCATTATTTTAATTGCCCGTGGCTCAACTAGACTCTGAACTCAGTGAGAGGAAAGATGGTGACACTCACTGTTAGATCGCTTTGCCGGCACCGTCACTGGCACTTTGAGGCAGAGAGTGACTTGGCTGGAGAAGGGAGTGGGTCATGAAGACAAGTCCTCCTCTTGAATACCCTCCCCCATACTGTGAGCGCTGGGGAGAGAGAGCCAGCAGGCAGACAGGTGCTCCTTGCTGCTGCTGCCGGGCGAGCCCCTCTAAAAAGAGCCAGTTCCCTTCACAGAAAGGCATTCATTGTGAGCAGAGAGGTTCTGTAATCACAGGTGCCCGTCTAGGCATGAGCCTCCTCTTGGATGACGGGGCCTTCTGATTAAAGACTTGTTATTGGTACTTTACGGGGCAGAGAGAAAATGTGCTGCTGTTGCTGTTGCCGTGATGCTGGGATTGCAGCTCCACAGCACATCTGGCACCTGCCTCTGAGTCCAAGGAGATGGGGGGCGAATGCTTTCTTTCTCCTCTTCTTTATAAGTCAGCTACATCTTTAAAGTGTCTCTTCACAAGCCATTTTTTTGTATATGTTGTTATGAACATGTAATAGTAAGAAGGCAATCACCTATCATATTGTCTGGGTAGAAAAGAAGTAATCAATAGACATGATGTCTAATTGACTTATGAAATGGGAAAAGTAGAATTCACTAATCTCAAGCAGTGAGATTTTTCTGTTTCTGAAAATCCTCAGGTAGGACAGTAGTGCCTCAACTTGTGAAATTGGGACCTTCTGCTTTACAACTTGAGGCCCAAATAGTGACCCAAGGTTATGTCACAAATGAAAACACTGGAGGGTCCTATCCCCACAGTCCCGTATGGGGAGGAAGTCTGGTACTCCGCTCTGCAAGGTTCCCTTCTTCTAAGTCAAGAAGCCCAGGGCTGACTCAGTCCAAAGGGTTCAGTATTCATTGCCTTTGGTGTCGCTGCAGAAAGTCCAGCCGTCTTGGTGATATAGTTCAGCACATGCTACCCCAAATCTGACACATTGGCATATTGAATATTTCAAGCAGGAAGGTCACTCCGACCTTCTCCCCCCCTTGCCCTTCTTCCCTGAAATAGATCATAAAACCTTCCTGTGAGAGGTCCCCTCCCTATACCTGGAGGAAAGGAGCATCCTTATCTCTGAAAACAAAGGGATGCCAAAAAGAACCTGAACAAACAAGCCTTGCTAAGTTTCCCCCAGTTTACTGCACTTATACTCCTTAAGTTATCCTATTCCTGCATGACTGTCCACTTGCCATCAAACCTAGCATAAAAATACACAGGTCCAGCTGTTTTGGGGGGGTTTTCATTTCATTGTGAAGGCTCCCGTGTAAAACTTACATTAGATAAATATGTATGCTTTTCTCCTGTTAATCTGCCTTTGTCAGTTGACTTTTCAGGCCCAGCCAGGGACTCTAAAAGGATGGAGGGAAACTTTCTCTTCCCCCACACCAGGCAGCCCCCATCCAGTGCAGGGGTCATGGCAGAAGTCCAGCAGCATGTTGCTGTCTAGGGTCTTGCCAGTTTTCTCAGGGTTTGGGGGAAGGAGAAAGTCTCCTTTCCCCCTTGTCAGTGGTCCCCTCAGCTGTGGGCACTGCAGGCCAAAGGGGCAGTAGGGAGCCAGGTTACAGCTCTCCAGTGAGATGGTCCTGTTCAGGGCAGTGACGTCTCCATCTCCAGGACAGCCAGGGCAGAGCAGAATGGCCTCATTTGATGCCTCTCTGCTCATGGCCAAAGAGCCAGCCCCCTGGACTTGGTTCTGTAGACCCCGAGGGTCAAGCTGGCATGAATCTCACTGCCCCTCCCTGGCACTCAGTTTTGGCTACAGCCATTCTAGGCCTTAACAGGTGCCTGTGACTTTGAACCTCAGAGATGTTCTTGGTTCCTTTCCTCCAGGAAGGCCCAGGATATCTGACCCCTTCCAGGGACCATCCTTCTCCAAACAGTGAATTCCTATATCCCCTACCGCTAATAAAAATCACTAATATTTACGAGCACGTACTACATGCAGGCATTGTTTTCAATCTTTTACACGGATTAGCCCATTTAATCTTCACATGCACATACAAATTAAGTAGACCTTAATTTTATCCTCATATTATGTAGAAGGAAATTAAGGCACAAAGAAAGTAATTGCCCCAAATTAGGTAGTGTCCAGTTTGAACCCATACTCCACAGGCCAGTTTCTTCACTTGCTCCCTGCTCCCTCATTTACATAACAAAAATCAATTTTTCTCAGAACAGAGATGGGCCCCAGGCCATTGGACTTTTCCTGCTATTGTCACCAGCAAAGCTCACTGGGGTCCCCAGGAAAAATCAGATGGAATCTAGGTCATAATGTCTAACCTTTTGGGTTTAGTCTAGTTTCACTTGCCTACAGGGGCCTGTGTACAGAGGCCTTGCACCTAACACATCGGATTAGAGTTTCCAGCACAGAACCCATGCTCCTGACACCGCAAGTTGGCTTACCATACGCAGAAGTGCTGCGCAGGATACCTCCATTCAAGATGGCGTCGTCATCAGCAGAGATGCTGCCCCTGGCACTGAGATCTGGAGCCGCAAGCAACGCACCTGCACCCAACCTGTGAGAACGCTGCCCCTTCACCCGCGACCAGACCTGGTAACGCAGCCCTGCCCAGGGCCTGTTGGGCAGAGTGTGTGCTCTACAGTGGGAGCCAACACCTGTCCATTCTTTTATCAAAGACTAAAACTTGACTTTGTGTCTGAACCAAACTCAGTCTCATTCTGTTGGTGCAAGCAATACCAGGCAGGAGGACCCTTCTTGGAACCTGGACTTGAAAGAGTCAGAACATTACCATTATTAAAAATGTACACAATGAAGAAGTTTAAAAAATACAGAGTAAATCCCTCAACCCCCACTTAATCATCCCTCACCACAGGTGATGGCTTAGAACAGCTGGGTATGTGTCCTTCCAAAACTTCCAGCCTTTGAGAACAAGCCCATGTGTTTCTACAAAACCGGAATCATTTCTACAAAGCAAAGAGTGGAATACCTGGTGGTATCTTTTGCAGAAAAGTATTTTGCAAGAAAGTTCAATCTCTGGGCACTGTGCTGTGCTTATAATTCAGAGAGGTCTTCCTGACCACCTTACTAAAAGTAGCACCAGTGATATAGATGGAATGCATGGGTCCGTCCCAAATTCGTATGTAGAAACCTAATCCCCAAGGTGATGGCATTCGGAGTTGAGGCCTTTGGGAGACAATTAGGTCACTAGGTATTAGGGTGGAGCCCTCATGAATGGGATTAGTGCCCTTTTAAAAGAGAACCCAGAGAGCTCTCTTACCTCTTCCACCATGGGAGGTTACAGTGAGAAGATGTATGAACCAGGACGCAGGTTCTCATCAGACAGTGAATCCACTAGTGCTTTGATCTTAGACTTCTCAGCCTCCAGAACTGTGAGGAATAAATGTTTGTTGTATAAGCCACCCAGTCTCTAGGGTTCTGTAATAACAGCCTGAACAGAACCAGGAACAGTACACGCACAGAACTAGATTCCCCATGGGCCCCTAAGTTTATTGCATACTAGAGAAAGGATTTGCTTTGCTGCATGTCTTGTGCTCTGTATGCTAGTGGAATGAAGCACGTGCTCTCTTAGGCACTGCATCAGACCAGGATACTGGAGCCATTCTCTTCCCTTGGCCCAGTCTCTCCATCTGCAGTAGGGCAGCGCCTTCTCGCTTGCATGTGGCCAGTCATGCTTTCTCCTGTGAGATGCTCCAGCCAGACCTAAAATGCTTGAAGCCAGGAGACTAAGACCTTCTGCTTTCTGGACTTTAAGACCCTAGGAAGAGTTATCCCAGCCTTGGTAGGCAGCTTTTTGGATTTCAGTTTTCCCTGGGAGGTGTAATGTGGGAGGTCCCGTGTGCTTTGGGAGCGCATGGTGGCTGACAGTGTTCTTTCGGAGGCTTCCAGGTGTTCACCGCAGGCTCTGGAGAGAGGGAGCGAGGGAGGGGTCACTGTCAGGAGTGGTACACGCTTTGCTGAAGGTGACTCAATGAGGCGGGCCGGAGCTGGCACTAAGAGCCTGTCAGACCCTGTACTGCCTCTCCCTCCTCACATCCATTCAACTGCCTCTTCTAAGTGGTACTTTTAAATGCAGATAAGGATGCTCCCAAGGGAAAATTCCTCCTCTTCAAGTTTATTGTCCACCCCCCCACCAACCTCCCCACCCCCCCACCCCCATTCCCAATTAATGGTCATTCTGGCTCCTTAGACTGTAATATAATTGTGATCTGCTTGGTGGAAAAAGATTCTGCTATTTAAGTGTCAAATTTACAAAAGAATTAAATTAGAAATTGATATTTTAAGAACTCACCGAGAGCTTTCTTTAAACAGAGAGGCGCCTGGGAGGCATTTCACGTTATCTGATTTACAAAGGCTTGATTGGCACACGAACTTTCAGGGAAAATACACTGTGTAGAGGGGAAGGCAGACGAGTGTGATGTGCCTGGGCACAGCTTGTGTGCTGCTTCCAAACCTCGTACAGATCCTATGACTTGGTCTAGTGTACTCTATATGTTGTGGCCACCTGTTTTCCTGTCTGTGATTGCCATTATAGCGTGAGTCCTTTGCTGGCAGGGAGCACACCTTAATCATCTGTACATCTCCAACATACAGTAGGGTTGCTGACAGCTGAGTTCATGTCTTATTTTCTTTCTACCCTTGGCACCTGATTTGGGGACTGGCATTTGGGGGCACTCAGAAAATATTTATTGAACTGAAATAGCTAAATACAAGTTTCCCTCTTTGGAAGTAGTAGGGATTTTTGTACTTGTAAAATTCCTCTCATTAGTATAGCCCATTAAAACAATTATTTCATGTTCCCGGCCATAGGCTCTCTGTAGGAACTCTGACTTCCCACTGATGAATTCATTTATAGAATGCCTATCATGTACCAGGCACTGAGCTAGTAGGTAGGGGTACAGTGAGCAAGGCACATGGGGTTTCTGCCCCTGTGGAGCTTATGGTCAAGGGGACAAGGCAGAGGGATGAGAAATAACAACAGCATGGTAAGTCCTGGTAAGAGCAGAGGGCAGGAATGGAAGCGATGCTTGCACTAAGACCAGAAGGGCAGGGAGGAATTAGGCAGGCAGTGCAGACGGGAAAGGGGTCCTAGGTACAAGGAATTGAAATTTGGCAGGGCCAGAGGCTAGAGAAGCCTCAGAGAGGGTAGAGATGGTGGGGAGGTTGGCCAGGGCGGGCTGGCAGAGGCTGCGTTACCTACATGCAAGACTTTGGAGTGGATACTGAGGAGGGGGAGGGGAAACATGAAAGGCGACTCTGGCTGCAGAATGCAGGATGAACTGAGAGACCAATACTTGGATCAGTTTGGATTTTTAATGTCCAAGGGAGCATTTATTGTGGAGATAAATGAAGACCAGCCAAATGAGAATAAGCAAAGGTTATTTTCTCTGAGCTTGCGATACAAGGGAGTGCGCCACCATCACCTGCGTTTTGGTAGAGCCTCGAAGGCAGGTAGAGGAGTGGGAAGGCTTTATAGCTCGAAAAAGGGGAAAGCTCGAGTCTCATTATCAACAGGGAGAACTACAGTATTTACAGTTGCAGGTATTTAAATTAGACTTGCGAATAAGAGCAATCACTTTCATTAATGTGTATTAAATTCCCCTAAATATTTATTCCTAATTATATAATTAGTCAATTAATTGTCATGGTCTAAGACACACTGAAACGGAGCAGGACCCTATGGTCGCGTTGCCCCCCATGTCCTCCGCCTGCCTTTTGTCTGTGGAAAAACTTTAGCCAAAGAATAAGTTTAATCAGAGAAGGGAGAAAATGCAAAAACAAAGGAAAACAGTCCAACAAGACTAAATAATAATAGTTTAGTCATTAAGCATAATTCAGGACCTTTAGTTCCTCCTCAAGGGCTATAGATAATATTCTGACCCATATCCTGTGAGCTGTCTCGTAGATACTGAAACCCCGACCAGGTGGAAGAAGTCAACTACATGATGACCAGAGTGTAGCCATGACATAAGCTGCCGCAATTCCAAGAATTGGCCTCAAAGAAATGGGAACAAACCGACCCTGGAACTGAAGACTAACTGTACCTAAAACAATTAAGATGACGCTGATCAGACCACCGATGACCAATTTCAAGATGACTGTCAGAGCTGAGTGCTGTTTCTGCATGTAGCCCCTTCCCCCTCAGCCTGTAGAAGCTCTTGCCCACCGATTGTCAGTGGAGGGAGTCAGCCTTTGGACAGGCGTCTGCCCTGCGGCCCGCCGCACCCCTACTGGTTGCTGGCATCTGAAATGAAGCAAACTCTCCTTTCCACCCACCTGGCCTCTTTCTTGGCTTTTGAGCAGCAAGCAGCCGGACCCCACTTTCGGTTACAACATTATACTACATTTATAGATTTATTTAGTATATCTGACTTCTTTAAAGCATTCCACATGCCTGACTGGGAGGACTTACACCTTTAAAAACTTTTTAAAAATCCCAAATCTGAAATAAATCACATAGATTCAGCAACATGCATTATTAACTGTTCCTTTTTTTTTTTTGGCCATGCCCCGTGGCATGTGGGATCTTAGTTCCCCAATCAGGGATTGAACCTGAGCCCCCTGCAGTGGAAGCAGGGAGTCTTAACGAGGGAAGACTGGACTGCCAGGGAAGTCCCAACTGCTCCATTTTTAAATAACAAATGTACACAGGTTGTCCTAAAGATTACAAAACTTAGTTCTCTAAGGACTAGTATTAAACTTAGGCTAAGGTCCTTATCTGTAAACGATCTCAGTTTGTAAAGTCACCTACGCAAGTAAGAAGAGCAGTGTTGCCACCTCAGGCAGGCCAAGGGTACTAGGTAAAAAAAAAATGAGGACCGCAGTATTGTTCCTTACCGATCATATTTGAGACTGGGACCTGGGACCTGATACTACCTCCTCCTGGATAATTCCACCCATGCCACTGGAAAACACGCCAGGCCCTTGGTTAGCATCAGTTTCCGTCTTCCATTGTTGGCAGATGCCTCCTGGCCATTCCTTGCACTGGGATTTATTGCAGCTCAGTGCATTCTATTTCGCTGGGGAGTCTTTCAGCTATCGCTGATATTTCCCTTAATTTCCTTCAACTCTTGTCACCACTTGATTGGATTAATCTCTTTACCATCCCATTGGATTCCTTATATATTTTGCTTGACAACCTCTCCAGGGACTCATGTTAAGAGGCTGTCCTGGTGAGAGGCAGAGGGGGTGGTGGCCTGAATGTAGGGATGGAGAAGATTTCAGAGCTACTTAGGGCAGAAGACAGATAAGATTGAATGACTGATTAGATGTTGGGCAGAGGGTGTCGAGGGCAGAGGAAGGAGTCAGAGAGACTGCCCAGGTTTTTGGCTTGGACAACTCAGTAGAAATATGTTTTATGAAAAATCACTGACAGGTATAAAACATTAACTCCTTATGTGCGACAGATTTAGTTAGCCAAACATGGGCTACTTTGTAAACAGGCAGATGCGGCATGCTAGGGGCAATGAGATGGGGCAAAGAGACCCAGGACTAGGAGTCAGGAAACCAGGTCCTTTTCCCAGCTCTGCCAATGACCTTCTAGTTGCCCGCTGGACAGAGCCCGTCTCTTACCCAGACCTCCCTTCTCTTGTAAATAAAAACATACACTAGGGCTTCCCTGGTGGCGCAGTGGTTAAGAGTCCGCCTGCCGATGCAGGGGACACGGGTTCGTGCCCCGGTCCGGGAAGATCCCACATGCCGCCGAGCGGCTGGGCCCGTGAGCCATGGCCGCTGAGCCTGCGCGTCCGGAGCCTGTGCTCCACAACGGGAGAGGCCACAATAGTGAGAGGCCCGCGTACCGCAAAAAAAAAAAAAAAAACATACACTAAAAGTCTGAGTCCTATTAGCTCTAAAATACATAAATCTGCCAGATAAGAGGATTGGATTAGACAAAGGTTCACAAGTTTCTCTGATAATCTGATGAACACCAAGTACCCTCTCCCGAGGAAAATGCATGAAACGTTTACATACCCTTTCATGGGATTCCTCCTGCTTTCCATACTCACAGATTAGATGGTCTCTGAAGTTCTTTCATGCTCTTAAATTCTCTAATTTTAGGATTCTTCGAACAAAGACATTTCAGCATTTTAAATCACCTTATCTCTGCCAAAGAAACAAGGATAAAAATGGTGTTGACTTTCTTAGTTGCTGTGTTCTTTCTTTTCCCTTTAAATTACCCAGGTCATCTTTTTTTTTTTTTTTTGGCCATGCTGTGAGGCATGTGGGATCTCAGTTCCCTGACCAGGGATGGAACCTGTGCCCCCTGCCCTGGAAGCACGGAGTCTTATCCCCGGGCCATCTTTTTAGAATGGACTCCCTGGGGCAAAGGCTGTCTCAGTCTTTGTATTATAATGCAGTTGGATGCTTAACAATGCCTAATTATGATAATATGGATTATGCTATAATGTCACCTGTAAAACTTGAGAAGTTTAGGACACATTCATAATATTTTAAAAATCTGTACCAAATAGATGGACAACATTTAAGGGAATATACAGTGTAACTTGTGCTTTCACGTTACAATAGTGGGTTAATTAAACATCCCCAGGAATTTATCTTTAAGAAGTCACGTCTCACAGAATATCAGAATATATATATATATAATATGTATATTTAATACATATGTATTATGTGTAATATAACAGTCTTGTATATATATACAACTATGTTAAATTATATGTAATATATATTTAATATATACATCATGTATATTCAATAATTTTTTGAACACTTAATGATAATCTTTAGGCTTAGGTAATCTTATTATTTTTTTAATAAATTTATTTATTCTATTTTTGGCTGCATTGGGTCTTTGTTGCTGTGTGCAGGTTTTCTCTAGTTGCGGCGAGCGGGGGCTACTCTTCCTTGCGGTGCACAGGCTTCTCACTGCTGTGGCTTCTCTTGTTGTGGAGTGCAGGCTCTAGGCACGCCGGTTTCAGTAGTTACGGCATGCAGGCTTAGTTGCTCCGCGGCATGTGGGATCTTCCCAGATCAGGGCTCAAACCCATGAACCCTGCCTGCATTGGCAGGCAGATTCTTAACCACTGCGCCACCAGGGAAGTCCTCTAGGGGATCTTATTGACTATTGAAGTATATGCAGAATTGTTTGCCCTTGTACTACAGAGTTTTGGTTTTTAGAGTTATATAGGCATGTAGTTCAAAGAGACAAGTTCTTCAAGTCTGATTAAGAAAAAGAGTAGTCCCCAGTCTGCCTTGCACCCTTTTTCCCTTCCCCAGAGGAAACCACATTTACATTTTTTAACTGACTGAAAAAATTTTCCTTCCATATCTATGAATAACATGGTTGTGTTGCTCCTTGTTTACTTTTCTCTTTTTAGCTTTATCTACTGACTTCCCACTATGGAAGATGAGGATTTAACTCTTGCTTCTTCCCGTCCCTATCACACATGGTCACTTTCCACACTCCCAAGTTGATTTATCATAATTTTAGTTAAATCAATGTTCAGTGTTTACATATTATGACCCGATATATTATTCAGAGCTTACCATGTAGAAAACAATCACTTTTCTTTTCCTGCACAATTTTGTTTTCTCTCAATAACTGTCTTAAAAAAATTTTTTTTTTTGCTTCAGTTTTCTGTGTATTTATTTCTGCTTCAACCCAGTAGTGCTTCTCAAGCTATCTGTGATGAAGGACTAACTTTTTTTTTTTTTTTTTTTTTTTTTGCGGTACGCGGGCCTCTCACTGCTGTGGCCTCTCCTGTTGCGGAGCACAGGTTCCGGACGCGCAGGCTCAGCGGCCACGGCTCACGGGCCCAGCCACTCCGCGGCATGTGGGATCTTCCCGGACGGGGGCACGAACCCGTGTCCCCTCCATCGGTAGGCGGACTCTCAACCACTGCGCCACCAGGGAAGCCCCAGGGCTAGCTTTTTTTTAAAAAAAATTTCTAATCTGTTACAGATAGATGCTTTTATAAAATACAATAAAAATATATTTCTAGAACGGTTCACGGATAGCCCCAGGAAACTGATCGTATTTACTTCGGGTGGCACTGTCAGATTGCCTGTTAATACATCGAAACATATTGAGCAATCTGTCAGTTTCATCTTCTTGAAGAAGGCTCTTTGGCACTTTCTGACTTGCCACTATAAATTGGTTACCTTCTGTATACCAAGGTATACAGTTGTTTAACGGGTCTGGATTCTCCTCCTTAAGCCTCAGGCTTCTCTTTGCCCTGCTTTTTTTCTTGTTCCCATGCCTGCCTCATTCTTGATTTACTCCCTTGTTTTTATGGAGCATACCCTGCAATAGCTTCCTGGAAAAAGGTGTGCGGAAAAGAAATTTTTTGAGACCCCAGTGTCAAAAAATGAAAACGTTTTCACGTCACTCTCCTGACTGCTTGTTTTGCTGAGTATAGAATTCTCGGTTGGAACTCATTTCTGTTCAGAAAGCTTTCCTGTTTTCCAGCTTCCAGTGTTGTTGTTAAGAAGTGAAAGACTATTCCGGTGCCAGACCCTTTTTATGGGACCTGTTTTTATTTCTGGAAACTTGTAAGATGTTTTACATGTTGTGGATTGACTTTCATTCATTAGGCTGGGCACTTGTGAGCCCTTTCAGTTCTAGGAAATGTTCTTGAATGATTTCTTTTATTCTCCCTCCTTTTCTTCTCTGCTTTTTCTTTCTGGAAACATTATTTGGACATTGGACCTGCTAGACAGGTCTCGCAGGTGAGGATTCTCCGTGTAAATGGACTTGGTTCTCTGCTTTCCCCTCTGTTGACTTAGGAATCAGCATTCTCTAGGCTACTAAGTTACCTGCCTCCTTTCTCCTTCTCCAGATCCTGGTAGTAATTTTTTTTTTCTTTTTTTTTTTTTTTTTTTTGCGGAACGCGGGCCTCTCACTGTTGTGGCCTCTCCCGTTGCGGAGCACAGGCTCCGAACGCGCAGGCTCAGCGACCAGGGCTCACGGGCGCAGCCGCTCCGTGGCATGTGGGATCTTCCCGGGCCGGGGCACGAGCCCATGTCCGCTGTATCGGCAGGCGGACTCTCAACCACTGCGCCACCAGGGAAGCCCCTGGTAGTAATCTTTTAATAGTAAATTTAGTAGGGTTTCAGGAGAGAGCAAAAGTAGGTGTGTTCAGTCTGCCATCTTTACCCGGTGTCTGGTGTCTGCTTTCTAAATACTGCTGTCTGCTTTCCATTGTGTTCGGGCTTCCATCTGTCTCTTCCCTTCCGTCGAGTAATGTATTCGGTGAGGATGTAGCTGTTGTTTTCCAAAGGCCTTGGTGCCAGCCCCATTGACATCATTTACCAGCCGCGTGACCTTGGACAAATCACTTCACCTCTCAGAAATTTAGTTTCTTCAACTGTCTAATGGAAGGAATAATAATACCTACCCCAAGTGATTGTGGACAGGTAGCACTCAGTACACAAGGTTGCCGTTCCATAAACGGCACCTTGTGTTGCTGCTACTGCTTAGGCTTGACCCTGCCCCCTTCCTCCTCTCTCTCACAGTCTGTGAACTAGAAAGTTGAACTGCCATGGATGCTAGGCTGAAGTAAGACTCCTAAGTGGGCTCTCCTAACGTTAAGGGGAAACATTATTTCAGAGACTTGGTGGCATCAGGTTTGGCTGCCCAGAGATTCATCTATTGGTTTTAGCTATTCTCCCAGCTAAAAGAATCTCCCAGTATCCTCTCTCCCAAATGCAGATCTTATCACTGAATCTCTGGAGCCTTCATGATGCAGGCGTGGTCTTTGGACGATGTCCAGGTGTCCTCCTTCATGTCCAGCCACAGGGCCCCACTCACTCGTGGCTCCCAGACCTCACGCTCTTGCCTCCATCCTTGTCCCTCTAGTTCTGTTCTTTCAGCCCTGCAGACCCCAGAGCGAAGCCTGCTTTTCCTGCAGGAATTAGGTCAATTTTCACCCTTTTCTGGAAGCTTTTCCTGACCTCCCCCACCCTGACCCGTCTCTCAGACCCCACTCTGGGTTAGTGTGCCTTATGTGCTTCCTTATATCCTCTGGGTGCACACCTCTGTCACAGCACTTGTGACTCTACTGTAGCTGGTTACTTATCTTTCTCATCTGCAGAATTGTAAGTGCTCTGGGGATAGAGGATGTGACATTCTTATTATCTTATTCTTAGCATCCAATATGGTGCCTGGTGCATCTTAAGGGTGTGCAATTTTTGAAGTAAAATAAAATTTTTGAGTGAATGAACGAAAAGATCTCAAATAGTAGTTCGGTTTGTGCATACTTAAAGAATGAAATCCTTGAGTCAAGGAACTGAAAAATGCAATTCTCTTTGCAGATCTTCAGAGTTCAAACCTTCCCCCAAATAACAATATTTACTTGGCTTTGCCCTACCAGTTTGAGTAGGGAAACTATGACTGAGGTGTTGTAAATGCTCTGATAATCCTCTCCGTGCTTGCCAGCTTCTCAAGACATCAGCACAAGAGCAATCACTGTGTTACAATTGTCCAAAGTACACACAGGCAGCTTTGTAACTTCCCTAATCAGCCCAGCAGTAATATTTCAGTCACATTTCTGGGTGCTCATTGCCCTTCTTAAAATAAAAACTATCTGCGTGGTGTTTCCAGCCAAATGAAGACAGGGCAAGCTTTACATGCCTAATGAAGGAACAGCTCAGAAGCTTAGGGAAAAAAAGGATCTCGGTCACATCAACATGCACTGCAGACATGTGAGGGCAGGGACTCCTGTTCATCTACCAGTAGGTTCTGTCAGCCTCAGCTTTTATCCTGGTCACTCCTGGAGGAACCTGGATTAACATAACGAGGGTTCTCGTGAGCCAGCTCATTATCATGTTACAAAACTTCAGGGCCCAATAAAACACCAGACTATATGCTCAAGCAGTACTACTGACAGACATTTATTTAATGAACTATTTTCTGCTTACAGATGGGGGTTGAAGTTGTATTCACGTGCTCTAAATGTCAGCCTGCCTCTTCAGACTTAGAGAAGGGAAGAAAAGACAAAACATCAAGTGCTGAACCTTGATATCCCAAACTTGGGCATCCAGCTTCTGGGGATAGTTTCATTCCTCTCTTGGCCTCACTGATGGCAGAGTAGCCAAGACAGCGTTTCTGTATACAGAGGAAGTTACTGAAGCAATTCACCAATCAGTGTCTGATTAGTGCTATAGTTTCAAATATAAATAAACAGCCCTCTAGATTTCAGGTGAGACCTGGACTCTTCAAAGATGGTTTCCCTCTGTGGCTGGAATGAGTGAATTGGACACTCTTGAATTGCAGTTAATTTTATATACTAAGTGTATTTTTCATCTCTCAATATGCATTCATGTTTTACCAACAGAAAGTGAAGACCCATCCGTAGCAATCTTTTAGGAAAGTCAGAGGAGACTGACAAAGCAAGATCAAAGCCACAAAACTGACATTGAGGAACAGTGATGGCATTAACAGCCTTATTATTATTAAATGGAATAAAAAGTCATTAAATGCATATGAACTCAAAACAAAATCGATCACAAGAATTAATCACCCTCACCAAGTCACATTTCTGTACCTCTGGGTACAAGTTATCACTGCCCTTGGACACAGGCTGTTCATCCCTTCAAGGGCAACAGACTCAGAGCTGGAAGCAGCCCTGGTTTTTGGTTGGGGCTGAGAGAGAGGAGAATCCTTGACCACATGGATTCCATTTATGTTGCTCAAGACATCAGTGGTTCCACTGACTCCAACGAATTTGGACTCATAGATATATTAAAATATAATCTCTGTATTTAAAGGGCTTTCATCTCACCTGGGGAGATGTAACATGTCTTGTATTCCAGGTAAATTGGATTTAGTTGTTTAGTGCTTTGAGCCGCATGTGGTCAAGGAGCTTTATTGAGTAACTGCCTTGATTGACTCAGAATCCTTTGGCTGTAAGAAAGGCACAAGAGAGAGCTAATAATGGCCAGCCAAGTGTGTCCATCCCACTCATGGCCTCCCTGGACAGGAACCAGTGGACCAGGGATCTCCTCGAGGCATCTAAAGTCCCCAGACTTGATCTGATGTGGCTTTGCTTTTGCTCATCACCTGTAAATTGGACCTAAAGAGGCACTACAGTTTACACGTAAAAAATACTGGCTGATTCTTCTGTTTCATAAAACTAAGGAAAACAGTAACAATTTATCCACTGCCCGTTCTGTCCAGGCACATGCTAGTCATTTTGCTCATTTGAAATCAAATCTTCACTTCCTCAAGATATGTTTGATGATTCCCATTTTACAGATGAGGAAACTGAAGCTCAGAGAGGTGAAGTGACTTGCCCAAGATCTAGTAAGTTGTGCAGCCGTGGTTTAAACCCAGGTCTATCTGATTCAAAGGGCATCTTCTTTCCACCCTGAATCAACAAAAGATTGTGTGTGAGTGATATATCAATATTTATCAATATATCTATATAAAATTGGTACCATAATCTATAACTGGAGGAAGTCAGGATTTCTAAAAAAAAATTAAACACGAAATTACCATAAACCCAGCAATTCCAGTCCTACGTGTATACTCAAATAATTGAAAACAAGAACTCAGATATTGGTATACTAATGTTCATTGTAGCATCATGCACAGTGGCCAAAAGGTGAAAACAACCCAAGTGCACGTTAACAGATGAATGTATAAACAAAATGTGAGATGTCTCTCTCTCTGTCTCTATCACAGATATCATTCAGCCATAAAAAGGAATGAAGTTCTGACATATGCTACTACATGGATGACTCTTGAAGACATTATGCTAAGTGAAAGAAACCAGTTGCAAAAGGACAAACATTGTATGATTCCAGTTGTATGAAGTACCCAGATAGACAAATGAACAGAAACACAAAACTTACCAGGGCCTGGGAAAGGGGGAATGTGGAGTTACTGGGTTACGGAGTTTCTGTCTTGAGTAATGAAAAAAATTTGGAAATAGTTGTGGTGGTTATACAACATTGTGAATGTACTTCCCCCTCTTTTTAAAAAAAATTTTGGCTGCACCAGCAGCACGTGGAGTCTTAGTTCCCCGACCAGGGATCAAACCCCTGCCCCCTGCCTTGGAAGGCAGAGTCTTAACCATAGGGCCGCCGGGGAAGTCCCTGCGAATATACTTAATGACACGAAATGTACACTTAAAAGTGGTTAAAATGGTAAACTTCATGTTATGCATATTTTACTATAATTTTAAAAAATTTATTAAATTTATTTATTTTTGGCTGCGTTGGATCTTTGTTGCTGCGCGCGGGCTTTCTCTGGCTGTGGTGAGCTGGGGCTACTCTTCGTTGTGGGGCACGGGCTTCTCATTGCAGTGGCTTCTCTAGTTGCGGAGCACGGACTCTAGGCACGCGGGCTTCAGTAGTTGTGGCTCGCAGGCTCTAGAGCGCGGGCTCAGTAGTTGTGCTGCACGGGCTTACTTGCTGCGCGGCATGTGGAATCTTCCCGGACCAGGGCTCGAAACTGTGTCCCCTGCATTGGCAGGCGGATTCTTAACCACTGTGCCACCAGGGAAGCCCCTATTTTACTATAATTCAAAGAAAAGTTTGACATGATGAGAAGAGTCAAGCCGATGTAGGTGTGAATCCCAGACCTGCCTCCTTCCAGTGTGAACAGGGAGAATGACTTAAAGTCTCTGAATCTCCATTTTCTCTTCTTAAAAGTGAAGGTGATACTGCCTAACTCACTAGGTAGGTAGGATGTAAGTCATCGCGCCTGTACTTAGCACCACGCGTAAGCACTCAATAGATGTGGCGGTAACAGTGTGGTAGGAAGTTATTCCTCTTGTTGGCTCTGAAGTGCCACACCAGAAACTTAAACACACGAAGAATATTTCTCACCACACACACTGAGGGACAGTTAAATGATAACTGAGATTTTGTTCTTGTTTTGGAAGAATTTTTTTTCAACAGAATGCCAACGAAGAACCAGGTGTTTGAAGAATGTGTCTGTGTTAAGTGAAATGAGCCTTTTTTGGACGGCAGATGGGAACATAAAGCTGTTTGAAACCCCACGGGTCTTTTCTGGTTGATTTTCATGTGACTGGAAAATTATTTGACCACAGGACAGAGGAGCTGTCCAAGTGTTCTTGCTCCCAGTTCCTCGGCTGCCACTTAAGGCAAAGAGGAGGTGTTTTAGAGCAAAAACACAGAACCTTTGAAAATAGGAGGCTTGCGCTGGCAGCCTCTGAGGAGACTTTTAATTATGGCGTTGCTGAGCTGATGTGCCTGTTACAGGGCTCCAGGACAATTCCCTTCAGCTGAGTGTCCTTGTCTGTTGCGTCATGTAGGGAGAAATTGAGTTCCATGGTGGAAGCAGTGGAAGAAACCTACCAGGTTGGAAAAGACCTACAGAAAGCATTTAAACACATCTGCTAGACTGTTTGATTTCTGTCTTCCATAAAGTGGATGACCAATCCTTGCTCCCCATATACATGAAATCTGCTTTCAGTGCACGTTAACATTTTCTAGAATAAGTTTATGCCAAATTCTTATGGATATTGACTGTAGCTCCCTAATAAAACACAGCTATCGACCTGGAAACGTGTCCTTTGAACATTTGGAAGCAGCTCTGCAGGCCCCTTTCTTTGCTTGAGACGCATATGGCCACGGAAAAATAACGGGCCTTTGTATTTAACTCTTCCTCTTTCAAGGAACTTTTTTTGTGGGGTTGAATTTAATTTATTTAGTGGTTCCCTAATGATCTGCAAGACTGAACACACTTCCTAACAGTCAACCTTAGCTCCCTCCATGTCCCCTGCACATGGTTTCTGGTCGCCTGGAAGTAACTAGATTTTTATGTGGTACTTAGTGTCTCATCCAGGGCTGATGCCTAATACCTGCCCCTTTTATGAAATTCATTAGATACTTTGTATAGAAACACAGACTAGGGTTTCACCACAGTCCAACTGCTCATAAATAACTATTGTTACCTTTAGGCATATAACTCACCAGACTTTTCCACACATGAACATCAATTTTTACCTTTTACAAAAATGAGATTATACTGTACATGCTTTTAAAAACTCTGCTTTGTCAAATACCAATATATTGTGAACCTCTATTCATATAGTATTATTTTAAGTGGCTGCTTAGCTTTCATCATGTGGATTCCATATATTTTATTTAACTAGACTTCAACAGTTGGATTTTTAGGTTACTAATTCTATGTATTAGGTAAAATTAGGTTCAGCTTTTTTACAAAAAACTCCAAAGAACCGTGGCTTAAATAAGATGGATGTTTATTTCTCCTTAATGTGAAATAACCCAGAGGTGGGCAGTCCAAGGCTGGTATAGCAGTCATCAAGGACTCAGGCTTCTTCTATTTTTTTTGCTCCATCATTTTTCTGGATATCTTCCATTCTTAGGGTCACTTGTTGGCCCAAAATGGCTGTAGGAGCTCTGGACATCACATCAACGTTCTACACAGTGCACAACAAGGGCTTAATTTCCAAAATATACAAACAGCTCATACAACTCAACAACAAGAAAACAAACAACCCAATCAAAAAGTGGGCAGAAGACCTAAATAGACATTTCTCCAAAGAAGACATACAGATGGCCAACAGGCACATGAAAAGATGTTCAACATCACTAATTATTAGAGAAATGCAAATCAAAACTACAATGAGGTACCACCTCACACCAGTCAGAATGGCTATCATTAAAAAGTCTACAAATAACAAATGCTGGAGAGGGTCTGGAGAAAAGGGAAGCCTCCTACACTGTTGGTGGGAATGTAAATATGTGAACTGGTGCAGCCACTATGGAAAACAGTATGCAGGTTCCTTAAAAAACTAAAAATAGAGTTGCCATATGATCCAGCAATCCCATTCCTGGGCATATACTCAGACAAAACTATAATTCCAGAAGATACACGCACCCCTATGTTCATAGCAGCACTATTTTCAATAGCCAAGACATGGAAACAACCTAAATGTCCATCAAGAGATGAATGGTTAAAGACGACGTGCCATAAAATTATATATATATATAACTCAGGCATCAAAAATAATGAAATAATGCCATTTGCAGCATTATCATACTAAGCTAAGTAAGTCAGAAAGAGGAAGACAAATACCATATGATATCATTTATAGTGGAATCTAAAATATGATACAAATCAACATATCTACAAAACAAAAACAGATTCACAGATATAGAGAAGAGACTTGCAGTTGTCAAGAGAGAGGGGGTGGTAGGGGAGGGAAGGTATGGGAGTTTGCGATTAGCAGAGGCAAACTATTATATATAGGATGGATAAACAAGGTCCTACTGCATAGCACAGGGAACTATATTCAATATCCTGGAATAAGACAAACCATAATGGAAAAGAACATGAAAAAGAATATATATATACATATATATATGTATATATATAAAACTGAGTCACTGTTGTACAGAAGAAATTAACACAACACTGTAAATCAAATGTACTTCAATAAAATTAACCCCCCCCAAAAATATCCCCAAAGTTCTAGGTAATACAGAGGAGAAATGAAGAGTTCAAAAGGCTCCTCCCCAGCCAAATTAGCTGCCTTTCAATAGCCTCCCTGGAAATCCTGTACAACACTTCTGCCTTCTTGTAGTTGGCCATACTCAGCTGCAAGGGAGGCTTTGAAGGGGACTTCAAATAGTTCTATTGCTAAGAAAAGGGGGAAGAAAGGCTATTGGGTAGCAACTAGTGGTTTCTGCCACACCGATTTTTGCCCTTATAATCAATGCTGTCATGTATCTCTTCTAGCTAAATACTTTTACACACCCATAATTGTTTCGTTAGAATTTATGTTGCAGAAATAATTGTGCCAGGTGAGCACATTTTAAAATATTATTACTATTTTTTGTTATTGCAAAGCAATGTATGTTTGTTTAAAAAAAATCCAAAATAGTAGAAATGTAAACTGTTTTAATACATATTGCCATTCTGAAATGTGCCAATCCACATTAATTAGCATTGAACCAAGGGGGCAATTTCCCTATATTCTTTTTTTTTTTTTCCCCTATACTCTTACCAGTTCCCTCTGGCCCTGTTGTCTTATCAACTAACCTAATAAGTAAGAAATATATTAATTTGTACTTTGATTACTCACCAATTGCCTTTGAGATCCTTTGCTTATTTTTCTAAAGGGGTGCTCATTAAAAATAACTTAAAAGGGCTCATATATTTAATAGTTACTTGATAATTACTATATGTTCTAATACTTTGCGGTACGCGGGTCTCTCACTGTCGTGGCCTCTCCCGTTGCGGAGCACAGGCTCCGGACACACAGGCTCAGGGGCCATGGCACACGGGCCCAGCCGCTCCGCGGCATGTGAGATCTTCCCGGACCGGGGCACGAACCCGTGTCCCCTGCATCGGCAGGCGGACTCCCAACCACTGCGCCACCAGGGAAGCCCGTCACTTCCTTTTAAGTTGATTTACAGTGTTTTTGTCATGTAAAAATTTTTAAACTTTATACACTCAAATCTATCTTTTCCTTTAAGGCTTCCCCTTTGGCATAAGTTCTAACACTTAACAGAAAGAAACTATTTTTTATTTTCTCAAATTAAAAATTTTCGTGTTGCATTCAGAATTAAAGTCTAAGTGCTGAGAGCCAGCCGTTAAAATAGGCAGTCAGTGAAGAAGTAACCTTTCTTTTCTCCTGGCACAGAGCCTCCTGCCAATTACCTGAGGGGAAAAATCTGAGTATGAACCTCAACAGTAAAGCAGCATAGGTGAATCTCACCTGCAGCGCTTACGTGTCTGATGACTGAAATGTAAATGACATATTTGTTTCAGGAGAATCCTATTTTTCCTTTTACTTACATTATGCCTAATCTTAGGGAAATATTTCACAAACTAGACACCTAACTATTAATTCAAATGGAGCCTCCCTGTGTCTGAGAAACTATGGAATTGCGGGAAGAACATGAGGCTTGAAGTCAAACAACCTCGGTTGAAATCCTACCAACATTTATTACTTACGGAATTTTAGGCAGGTTACGTGACCTGGACGGGTCTCTGTGTATTGGGGCATTAAAAGGATTAGAGAAGATAATTAATGCGAAAGCACCTAGGACCATAACTAGTTCATGGTGATGAAGACCATCAACAGATGTTTCCCCAATCTGCCAAGAAACTGAAGACTTTACGTGCATCCGTGCTTGATATTGTCTTTGGTACTAAGAATTCCTTTACAAGGCAAATAATCACCTTCTACTTTTTCTGTTTGGTGCTTCCTATTTTCAAATATTAGGGTAGCCGAAAAATAACAGGACCTCTCTGACCTTCCGTGCTCCTACCCTTCTACCTTGAACCCAGTCTTAGAATACCCTCCCTTCTTCCTTTGCCCTCAAATCTACTCCAGTTAATGGGAGGTTAGGGAGGGGTGGGGGAAATTGGTGAACAGGTGTTACCCAAGGCCGCAGAGCTAGCAGGTCGGTGAGCCAGCAATCAGCCCCACATCTGATTCCTTCTCTTGACTTTTAAAAATTCAAATTGTTCAGATCTCTTTTTTTTTTGAGAGTTATGTTGTATTCGGAGGGAAATTTTAGGGCTTCAACTCCGGGAGGCAGCGTCTCAAGTAACCCTGAGAGAACTGCTCCAAGGAGGCGAGGTGGGGAGCTAGGATATATAGGAGTTTTACAAAAAAGGGCAGGTAGTCAGAACATCAAATTGTTCAGATCTCTTAGACCGAGTGGGATCTTAATATCCTTGAGGAGGGGAGGGCCAGGGGCTTTTGTTTATTCTCTGGCTGGACCTGAAGAAACCGAGGCCCAGAGAAAGAACAGACTTGTGTGAAATGCGCAGTCAGTGGTGGAGCTGAAACCAAGGCTGCAGCTTCTGCAGCTCCGGCCCATGCCCTCCCTCCGAGTCCTTCGGTGCTGATGACTGGACACGATGGGTCGCCCCCAAGTTTGAGGGGCAGAGGTCAAGACATCATTAGTTGCAACCCGGAAAAGAGCCATTTTGTATCCAAGGGGAATAATATGCCAGATGAATAGGAACATTAGTGATTTTCATTTGCTAGGAGCTAATTTCTCTCGAGAAAGGTGAGTGGACTTTTTAAAGCCATATGCTGGCAGATTTCATTCTGTGCTATTTCTGAGGTCTTGGCAGCGGAGCTGACTCTCCATCCCAGATCTCTGAGAACTCCAGAGAATGCAGTGCAGCGTGTTCCTGTGAATTCAGATTCTGAAGCATCAACAGAAGCTGGGTGCTGTGGAGTGGAACGGGGATGCCTGGTGAGCTGCTCAGGCCCCAAAGTCCACGCCGGCTTCCAGCAGATGGGCTGATCGCCAGTCTGAAGACTCAGAAAAGCCATTCATGGGCCTCTTACTGCCGAGATGGGTGCGGAGGGAGCGTGGAAGTGCGGTTTTCTGGGAGTGGGCGACCAACCATGTGCCAGCCAGATTCCCCCAGCTGTGGGGAATATTGTTCGTAAACATCAATTATCAATTACCCATCTGGGCCTGGCAGGTTCCATGAGTTTACAAGCAAAATACCCATAATAGTTTCATCGCTGGAATTCACTGATCTGGAGCTTTTGTTTACTCTCCAGGAAGTTCATATAATGCGCATTTGTGTGATAAGTGGGTGGGTTGTGGTGCATGCTGGGAAAATAGTTTGACTCACACATTTATTAATAAATTTAGAATTGAAAAAAATTACTCTGGCACTAGCAAAGTATGCTCTGGCTCCTTTATCCTCGTGGAATGCTAGCAGTTTAATTGGTTCAATTCATCCTGGCTCTAATACCACCCCTCACCTCCACCATCCCCAGCCCCTACCTGGGGACACATAGAGTAAAAAGCTCTTGGTAACAGTCCGGAGTTCATGTTCACTCTCTGTGTTGCAGAAAGGGACCTTGGGAACCACTCTCCCCTTGCATCCCTGTCTTCCACATTTTATCAAAGTGCCTGGCTTCACAGGTTTAGGATGTGCCTGCTGAGTTAGGGGGTCAAGTGGCCAGCCTGTGTCTCTCTGCAAGAATGAATTTATATGGACAAGAGAGACTTGCTCAGAGAGGAAGCTGTATGCCGGGGAAGAGATGGGAATGTGGCAGACAGGAGAAGAGGATGTATGTTTCATGCATGAGTTCTCCCACAGGGACCCCAGACCTCATCTGAGCTCTTTGGAGAGGGCTGCAGGCACAAGCCGAACGGTACTTTTCATCGGGATGGTGGCTTGTGGCAGCACAGCTGAGGCACTTCAGGGCCTAGGAGACTCAGGACAGTGCAGAGCGGGACAGAGGAGTGCCTCAGAGAGCTGCTTGGATAGTGAAAACTTCAGTGAACCTGGCTCGGCCTTGGCACCCAGAGGGCACCCACTCTGGGACCGTCTTCAGACATGAGTGTTCCCATGGAGGCTGGCCAGCAGCAATGGTAGGGATGAATCCAGCCCTCACTTGGCTTTGTAGGGAGCTGACATCAACTAGGGGCTCAAGCAGAACACCAAAGGGGTGACTGTGACTCAAGCAACGTGCCTCAGGTTCTCTTACAAGTAACTACATAGGACTTTGTGTGGGACAAGACCCGGTGAATTTGCGCTCTTAATGACTGGCACAGTGAAGCTCAGGCTGTTTTAAATTCTCCGGCTGTTTTGAATTCTCTTCCTTCATCGAGAAGAAGAGTAACCATTACATTTAGAATGGATAAACATTAAGGTCCTAATGTATAGCGCAGGGAACTATATTGAATATCCTGTGATAAACCATAATGGAAAAGAATATAAGAATGTATATATGTGTATAACTGAGTCAATTTGCTGTGCAGCAGAAATTAACACAGCATTGTAAATCAGCTATACTTCAATTTAAAAATAAAAAAAAAAAAGAAGAAGAGTAACCAAGGATTATGTGGTACGTGGCAACGATAACAGTCTTCGGTCTTGAGTCCCCATCCACTGTCCTTTCTGGAATCCAACACCCACTCTGGAATTCTCTTCCAGTTGTCATTAAAGTGTTTCACCTGCCCCTTCAGGGCTGCTCCCTCTTTCTCACTGTCTTCCTTCTTCCTTATACACTGGATGTTTCACCTAATTGTTCTTTCCCTTTGCACTGACTCCAGTTTCTCACATCCGTGTTGGTGCTTCTGCCACTGTAGACCCTGATGCCAAACCCAACCCTGCCAAGGTAGGGAGCCCTCTCTCCATCAGACTTGAACTTTTATTTGGCTCTTCAGAATAGTATCTTTAGCTCCCTAATGTTCTTATAGCCTCCCCACTCAATGAACTTAAGAACAAGTTACTGCCAAGCATGGTTGCAGGACACTTGAACAGTTTTACAAATTGTCTCACGGAAAAGTTCTCTGTGCACTCATAGTCAGAGAGAGTCACCTCACATGACACCATAAAACTCCTAGAAGAGAACATAGGCAAAGCATTCTCTGACATAAATTTTGGCAATATTTTCTTAGGTCAGTCATCCAAGGCAATAGAAATAAAAGCAAAAATAAACAAATGGGACCTAATCAAACTTACAAGCCTTTGCACAGCAGAGGAAACCATAAACAAAATGAAAAATCCTACAGACTGGGAGGAAATATCTGCAAACGATGCAACGGACAAGGGCTTAATTTCCAAAATACACAAACGGTGCATACAACTCAATAACAAAAAAACCAACAACCCAATCAAAAAATGGGCAGAAGACCTAAATAGACATTTCTCCAAAGAAGACATACAGATGGCCAATAGGTACATGAAAAGATGCTCAACATCGCTAATTATTAGAGAAATGCAAATCAAAACTACAATGAGGTACCACCTCACATCAGCCATCATCAAAAAAATCTACAAATAATAAATGCTGGAGGGGTGTGGAGAAAAGGGAACCCTCCTACACTGTTCGTAAAATGTACATTGGTGTAGCCACTATGGACAACAGTATGCAGGTTCCTTAGAAAGCTAAAAATAGAGTTTCCATATGATCCTGCAATCTCACTCCTGGGCATATATCTGGACAAAACTCTAATTAGAAAAGATACATGCACCCCAATGTTCATAGCAGCACTATTTTCAAGAGCCAAGACATGGAAACAACCTAAATGTCTATCAACAGATGAATGGGTAAAGAAGATGTGGCATATATATATATATATATATATATATATATATATATATATATATATAATGGAATATTACTCAGACATAAAAAAGAATGAAATAATACCATTTTCAGCAACATGGATGGAACTTAGATTATCATAATAAGTGAAATGTCAGACAAAGACAAATACCATGTGATATCACATATGTGTAATCTAAAAAAATGATACAAATGAACTTATTTACAAAACAGAAACAGACTCATAGACTTAGAGAATGAATTTATGGTTACCAGGGGGGAAGGGTGGGTGGAAGGGATAGTTAGGGAGTTGGGGATTGGCATGTCCACACTGCTATATTTAAAATGGTTAACCATATACTACCAAATGTAAAATAGATAGCTAGTGGGAAGCAGCCGCATAGCACAGGGAGATCAGCTCAGTGCTTTGTGTCTACCTAGAGGGGTGGGATAGGGAGTGGGGGTAGGAAGACTCAAGAGGGAGGAGATATGGGGATATATGTATATGTATAGCTGATTCACTGTTGTAAAGCAGAAACTAACACACCATTGTGACGCAATTATACTCCAATAAGGATGTTTAAAAATATAAAAATAAATAAATAAAATGGATAACCAACAAGGACCTACTGTATAGCACAGGGAACTCTGCTTAATATTATGTAACAACTAAATGGGAAAAGAATTTGAAAAAGAATAGAGACATGTATATGTATAACTGAATCACTTTGCTGTACACCTGTACACAATATTGTTAATCAACTATATTCCAGTATAAAATAAAAAGTTAAAAAAAAAAAGAAAAATTTATGGTTACATAAAGGGAAAAGGGGTGGAGAAGAGATCAATTAGGAGTTTGGGATTAGCAGATACAAACTACTATATATAAAATAGATGGACAATAAGATCCTACTGTAAAGCATAGGGAACTATATTCAATATCTTACAGTAAACCATAATAGAAAAGAATATACACAGATAGATATAGATATACAGATAACTGAATCACTTTGCTGTACACCAGAAACTAACACAACATTGTAAGTCTATACTTCAGTAAAAAAACAACAACATCAAAGAGGGTCATCTCAAATATCCTCTGCTATAGGAGAATTCTCTTCTCCATCCCCCTCTGCTCATTGATCATTTTCCACACATTTAAACATTTTATATTCTTCACTCTTTAGCATCTTTCCTTCTAGAATGGAATGCCATGAAACAATCTAATACTCTCTTTCAGAAGATTTTCTGTATGACGTATCTGGCAGTTGCTTCTGTTTGTTTAAACTTAGAAAAATCAATGATTTCAAACTGCAAATTCAGTTAAAATTTACTTTGTGATAATGTTGTAGGATAATATTGCCAGAGTTTGGAAGCAGAAACAAATGAGGCAGGAAAACAAGATAATCAAGAGGATGATAGAACAGGATCTCTGATTAGTGAAGCACAATTACACGGAATAAATACATTATCGACTTTTGTGTAAAAATCACCCACAGAGGGCTTCTCTGGTGGCGCAGTGGTTAAGAATCTGCCTGCCAATGCAAGGGACACGGGTTCGAGCCCTGGCCTGGGAAGATCCCACATGCTGTGGAGCAGCTAAGCCCATGTGCTACAACTACTGAACCTGAGCTCTAGAGCCCGCAAGCCACAACTACTGAGCCCACGTGCCACAACTACTGAAGCCTGTGCGCCTAGAGCCCATGCTCCACAACAAGAGAAGCCACGACAATGAGAAGCCCGCGCACCGCAACAAAGAGTGGCCCCGGCTCACCGCAACTAGAGAAAGCCTGCGCACAGCACCAAAGACCCAACACAGCCCCCAAAAATAATATAAATAAATAAATAAATTTATTTTTTAAAAAAATCACCCACAGAAGGGGAAAAAAAGGAGGGTGCTTTGTCATCTTTCCCTTTCGTTTCTATTTTTAAAGATATTTTCAAGTTCTCTGAACCATATTAGTTGTTGCTGTTGTTGTTGTTGTTTAAATACAATTCTGACTTAGGTGATTGATACTGCTTTAAACGCCTCTGGTATTCCCTCTTTGGAAGTGTTTCTTCTGAACCCCCATAGCTCTGTGTCAGGTCCACTCTTTGGTCATTCCTCATTTTCTACATGGTGTTATCAGTATTTGTGTCCATGTCTTCACTCCCTTGTTTCACTGTAAATTTATTGAGAGTAGACCCATACTTGTATATGCGTCATTAACAGTGAATTTGCTGGTGGCATGAGTGGGTGGAGTTCTTATTTCAAGAATATGTTTTAAAAAGTTTGAGTTATCAAATATACTATAATGAGGATTTTTCACATGGAATGGATGTTTTGGTGACCCTGAGATGGAGAATACGTTTATATCTCTAATAATTTGTAAGCAGAAAGGGTGTTTCAGCTGTAAACCATTTTTTTTTCCTTTTTTTGGTTACTTGTATTTGTTTATGGTTCCCAGGGCGCATATAAAATGGAAAGACACACACATATATGCACAAACCCTTGAAAGATGTGGGGATCCCACGGTGCCCTTGTGGGAGGGGAACAGATGTATTCCCAACACCAGCACTGAGTAGGAGTTTTGATGTTCCCAGAGGGTTGGGGATCGCAGCTCTCAAGGGATGAATTTGGTGCCAGGGCCCTGCTGGTACCTAGAGGGAGAAGGGAGGTCTGGCTGTGGCCCTGTTGATCAGTAAACCCTCCCAACTGCACTTCTCCAAAGGAGAGCACAAGGGAACGCAGAGATGGTTCCTATTCCCTTTCTGTTTTTATTTATCTTTTGGTGTTTGATAAACTTGAATTTGTCTGACGACTCTTTACCTGGTTTTTAGCTTAACCCTTTGGAACTCAAGGATTCTCTGGACCTTTTATTGTGTATGTGACCTTACAGAAAGAATCTTGGATAATCCTTTGGCACTTCGTGGAAGACCACTACTAGAGAAGTAATGCTGAATTGGACTTCCATACTTGATTTTGTGAACTTCTTAGTTAGCATGTAGAGCAGAGGTCAGGTGCTCAGGGCCTGGAACCAGAACAACTTTGGATTTGGGCTCTATCATGTACTAACTGTGCAGAGGCCAGTTTACCATGAAGCTGGTGACAATTAAATTTCAGATTCGCTTCCTTCCTAGAGGGACCCTAGCCACGTGACCAACATAGTCAATCAGTTAAGACGACTGCCTCTTTCCACTCTGACTTCCTCTTGGTCTCTGTTTACCTTGTGCAGAGTGGCACTGGAATGCCCAAGGGCATCTTGGGGATCTGAGTAAGGGGAAGATGAGTGGAGAATATGCCATTTCAACTACAATTTGTTGAGTCATTTTGGAATGTGTCAATAAAATAAGTGAGAAATTACAGACTCCTGATTTGAATACAAGTGAATAGTACTTTTTTTGTGGCTATCTTTAAATTCACTAGAGAATTGAAAGAAAATTCATTTAAAGATAAAAACATGAAATAGGACTTCCCTGGTGGCACAGTGGTTGAGAGTCCACCTGCTGATTCAGGGGACACAGATTCGTGCCCCGGTCTGGGAAGATCCCACATGCCGTGGAGCGGCTAGGCCCATGAGCCATGGCCGCTGAGCCTGCGTGTCCGGAGCCTGTGCTCCGCAACGGGAGAGGCCACAACAGTGAGAGGCCCGCGTACCACAAAAAACAAACAAACAAACAAAAAAAACATGAAATAGAACTGACACAGATAAGCAATAAAATCAGTAGACACTGAGAAGCAAATTATAACAAAAATTTTCAGATTATATCCAATGCACTCAACAGAAAGAAAAAATTCATTCATTTAGCAAGAAAGAAATATTGACTAGAAATAATGAAGAAACACTTGTAGCTTTGATAATCCAATTAACAAAGGGGGGTGAATTATATGAGCACACTGGGAAAAGATTTAAATTACGTGCTAATTTGACTCAGAACAAAGATAACATGAAATTCGTAAGTCACTGTAATGAAGATGTCTATTGACAGCAAACAGGTTAATGAGTGTTGTCTAGAGTGATGTTGATTCAAGATTAATCATTGACAAGAAAACTTGAAATGCCCTGAAATCTTAGGGCTCAGATATGAAAGAAACTTGATAGAGTTTGTCCCCACCTTTGACAACAGCCCTAAGGATTTATCTGCTGTCCTCTCTATTGAGTGGTGAAGCTGAAAGGTATTTCCTTAACTAAAAATTTTGATCAACCACAATAAGGGAAGATAAATTATTTTTCTGTTCTCTTTATAGAAAAAAGTGCAGCCAAAAAATATAAGAAAAAAATATAATAGAGGTATGTCTGACAGATGATAAAAATTAGTTATTTTTCCAGATTTTATGATACTTGTAATGCTTTTACATTTGTAATTTGTTGCATTTTCTTTCCTCATTCTAAATAAATATTTACTTACATACATACATTTATATTTGGAGTTATGTATTCTTTTCCTTAAAGCAAGAATTCTCAAGTTTTATAAGTTTCGGGCTCCACAAAACTGGATCTGCCCTAGAGCTAGGATGACCCTGAAGAGGTGAAGTGCACGTTCTGAATCTCAGTTTCCTCACGACAGACTGGGGATCGTACAGATTCCTGGTGAATAGGTCAAGAGGCTTAAATGAGATCATGAGGATGAAGTATTTAGCACAGAATCTGGGACATGGTAAACACTCCTATGAGTATCATCCAACCATTCATTCAGTAGATGTGTATGAAGTAGATGTGTATGATCAGGCACTGCGGATTCAGCAGGGAACAGGATGGAAAAAAGTCTCTGTTCTTAAGAAGCGTATATTCTAGTTTATTCTAATTATGATTGTTATTTACTACTCTCATTATTGGGTCTCTTTATACTCCTACTCCTCCTAAAAGCATTGCCAGCACCTTACCTTTTCAAATGAAATGAATTAAAGTACATTTGTTTTGAAAATTATGTGCCATCCTTTAGATATGTGGCTCCCCCCATGATGGTGCAAAACCAGAGTTGGAAACTGATGACTTGACATCCATTCTAATCCTGAGGTGGGATGAGGCTGGCTTTTACAGCCTGCGACTTGGCATTCTGAGGGGTCAGCGATGGAGACGGCACAGCTCAGCGGAGCTCATCATAGGATCTTGAAAGAGGCCAGTCTAGAGGCTTTCACTCCTAACTTCCCTTGGAACCTCAGGGTAGAAGAGACCTCTTGGAACTAGGACACAGAGCTCACTCACTCCTTTTTGGAGCTACCTATTTTTGTAGGGTTTTCTGGGGTAACTCATCATTTTGGAAATACTGTTTTCTGCACTAATAGCTTCCCAAAACACAGATTTCTAAAGCTGGCGAGGGGTCAGGAAAGGAGGCAGCACATGTTTCTGAGGACCAGAGGGTTGGCTCTCTACTTGTACTCTTTGAGTTCAGGCATCTGCTGAAATTTATTTATAGGTTTACAGAAAGGGTCTTGGTTATTCTAAAGCAGAAGCCCAGGGTACTGGCTTTGGTCCAGTTTTGGAAAGCTGAAATGTTTAACTCTTTTTGTTTTATTTTAGGAGTGTGCTACACTGGTGGAATCAATTGAGGAAGCAATGATTTGTGAGCACAATGCTTTTTTTTTTTTTTTTTTTTAATATGAATGACTTGGTTAGAGGTCTGATAGTATTTGGTCACTTAGTGGCAGCTACATTCAGTTATTAAGATTCCAAATCTAGAGAACCCACTTATTCTCTTCTTGCTCTGTGAATCTGTTTTTGACACCTAAAATCCCACTGAGAGTCCATGAGTTCTGGATGCTTCATTTTGAACAATCCCAGGTACAGACTGTGGGCTCCTTCAGGGCAGTAACCTCATCAGCTAAGTCCTAGGAATCAGGAGGGTATCTGGTACTTAGTAGGTGCTCAATAAATATTTCTTGAATGAATGAATGATGAATGAAGGACAACATAAGTTAACAGCATTTCCAAAATGCAGGAGGCCTCCACTACCAAAATAAGTTCATATGGTATTCATTTAAGGCATGCTAAGGAAGACTCTGTTAAATAAGTTTACTTCAAAAGTAAATGTGTTTTGAGAATCAACCAGTTCCTGTGTGGATACAGAATAAAGTGCTTTACAGCTGTAGATGCATTTCTGTAAATGGGAAACATTTAAATAGTGTTAAGATAATTGAGCTGTTTGTTAAGAGTCAGGATAGGCCCATGACTTAGCCAATGGGATTTAAGTCAAAAAGCCTGGGATCTAAACCCTGCTGGGACACATACTGGTTCAGTGGTCTTGGCTAAGTGACCTAAGCTCTCTGAATTTTCTCATCTGTATAATGGGAATAATAATAATGGATTTCGTAGGGCTGTGGAAGATTGAATGAGATAATTCTTGGCACAAAGCAAGTGCTCAGTAAAAATTTCTCCTCCTCCTCCTCTTTATCCTCCTTTGCCCCCTGCTAACTAACCTGGGCATTGCTGACGTCTCCTGCTCACTTTCTCAGCTGAACTCCCCTGGAAACAAGTTAGAATCCAGGGAAAGTTTCCGGAGGCCACTGTTCAGCCCCACCTGGCAGTGATTTTGCATCACCTTTGAATATTCAGAGAGGAAACAACGATTTCTATCTTCTATCTAGATTCTACCTAAAAGATTCTATCTAAAATCTTCTATCTAGATTTTACGAAAGAGTCCAGCACTCACATTTTTGCTCATTTAGTTACTGACTATTCCCCACCTACACCTACCCTCCCGCTAAGCTGGATTTCACAAGTATTCCAAATCCTCCGGGATTGCTCTGAGCTCTTTTTTTTTTTTTTTTTTTTGGTTGTGCCAGCCATTTCCCAACCAGAGATTGAACCCAGGTCACCAGTGGAAGTGTGGAGTCCTAACCACTGGGCCACCAGGGAATTCCCTCTGAGCTCCTTTTTCTTCTTGGAATGCAAGCCTACTTTTATTTTCCTTTTCAGAGATTTTACTGGGTGAGAAACTGGCACCGAAGGCAGTTTCCTAAGGGCTTGGGCCTTGAAGGTGACTGACTTTTTAAAAGCTATTAGTGACGTAGAGAAGCCAAGCAAAGCTCGTCCTTCTGGGGGAGCCGACACGCAACTCTCTAAAGCAACCCTTTCTCCTAACCCCTCCATGACTACACAAGGTCAAGCTCATCTGTGCCAGTGGCTGGATTTTGCTCATTTCGTATATTATTTATGTAACATGCGGGTTGTGAGGGAGTGTGGATATAGATGATTCACAGGCACAAGCAGTTGGAAACAGATTGCTGAAGCCCAGCTCCGTTACTTGGGTGTCCCCCACGCCCCGCCCCCCAAGATGCATCATCTGCTCCTTCCTGCATGCCTTGCAGTGCTGCTCCAGCTAAATGCAGTCCTAGGTCTCCCACATCCCTGTAGAGGAGGGGGCCCACGGACACGTCAGAGGCTCTAAACCTGTAACAGATTCTGGAGACAAACCCACCTCCCAAAATGTAATTCTCATTAAAAAAAACGTAAACCATAAAATAGCATGAGGAATGCTGAAGAATTTATGATGACTACTTCAATGCTTATTTTTTGAAATATCAAGTTCTTAAAAAAAAAGTTTCTCATCTTTGTGTTGCTGCCATGATTTTCTAGGCTCTGCCTGGCACCTATGCTTAGCTTGCCTAGTGGGCAGCCCGGTGCCTGGTGGGCATACCATCCTCACATTGCTGAATTGCAGAGGAACCTCTTCTCCACTTTTTAGAAGTTCTGTCCCACCCAAGAGACCTGCCTTCAGGTGACATCCATCACTATGGGGTGCACCGGGCAGAGTACAGACTGTGAAGGTAGACAGGCTTGGGCAGGTGACTCATGAGTTCTATGTATTAGTTACCTACCGTGAAAATAATTCAGTGGAACAAAACCCCCCCAAATCTCCATGGCCTACAAAGCATTTATTGCTCATGATTCAGGGTGATCACCTAGGCAACTTTGTTGATCTTAATGAGCTTATTTACATATATGGGGGTTAGCTGACCACTAACCTAGGATGGCCTAGGCTGGGGTAATGGTGTCTCGACTCTGAGCCCCGTATCTCCCATCCTCCAGCATGCTAGCCTGCACCTGCTCTCTTGGCAATGGCAGACCAAGAGTGAGAATATCCCTAGTTTATGTTAATCTCATCCAAAAAACACCCTCACAGAAACATTCAGAATAATGTTTGACCATATATCTGGGCACCAGTGCCCAGCCATGTTGACACATAAAACTAACCACCACAGGTACTACAGGCATGGGTCTATAATTAATTATGAATTCAACAAATTCAACAAGTATTTAATGAATGTTAAATACAGGGCTACTGAATGCCTGGAACTATGTTTATCCACTGGAATACAGCAGTCAATAAGTCATTAACCTTGCCTTCAAAGAACTGACTATTTATTAAGTGTAATTAAGCAGGTAAGAAAACCAAGCACAACAAATGCCATGAGTTAGCATTTGTGCAGTGTGGTTACATACTGAATGGAGGTTTTGCATGTGCATTATCTCATTCAATCCCTGCAACAAACGTGATAGGCAGGCATTGCTGTCTCTATTGTACAGATGAGGAAAATGAGATTTGGAGAAATTACATGAGCTGTGTGGAGGTCACAAGGCTAGCAAGTGCAGAGCTCAAATTGAGTTCATCTCTGCCTGGTGCCCAAGCCCAGGCCATTGGTGGCTTCACCGTCTCACTTATGTCCTCGTCCTACGACTTGCCGCAGATGAGAGCACAGAGGGGGAGCGGGACTGTGTGAGCCTGACGTCAGCCTAGAAGGTTGGGGGGGGAGCTCTGCTGCCCTCTGAGACACACGTGCCCTCTCATCCCTGCTGGCATGGTTGGCGTTGCCACTTCCGGAGCCTCTGGGATGTAGATGGCAAACAGGCCACCAGAATTATCCTGGAGTCTGCAAGTCCATCCTGGGAAAAAACACTCTCAGTATCCTCATCCTTTAAAGGAACAAATGAGCGTGTGTCTGTGTGTAGGTAGAGGGATGAAAGATTTGAGCCCTTTCCAGGGAAGCCACCTCTCATCCATTCTGCTCAGGGACATGCTCTGGGTGAGCATGTGTACAGACATACATATGTAATATTTTCAGACTTTACTGCTTGCAGCAGGGGTGCAGATGGAACTATGCTAACGGACATTGGGGAAGCATGCTCCCCACATAAGGATTGCTCCTATGCGTGTTTAGAGCAAGCTATCCGCTAAGGGGCTTCTCTCTCTAGCAATTAGCTCTGGGCTGTGCATGGCTATGCACACGTTAGCTGTTGGCCTGGTGTAGCTGGCCAAAAGCCTGACCTGGCCCACAGATGAAGAACTGGCGGAG
This sequence comes from Aethalodelphis obliquidens, assembly GCF_003676395.1. Lineage (NCBI taxonomy): Eukaryota > Metazoa > Chordata > Mammalia > Artiodactyla > Delphinidae > Aethalodelphis > Aethalodelphis obliquidens. The sequence continues at coordinate 3,090,488 of NW_020837966.1, forward strand.
GCGAGGGAGAAGGGGGCGCTTTATGTAAGTGGTTTTTAGACAGATGGAGGATTTATTTTAATTGCATAAGAAGCAGTCTTTCTTGAGTAGAGATGTAGGTCCTTTTGCAAACCTGTGTTAGACAAAACTTGCTGCTGCCGCTGATACCTTCCTAAATGCCCCTCTATTTCCCTGATAATTGCTCCTCAGTGTGTCAAGTTGCATCTGAGCCATTTGCTGCTTATACAGACTCTCAGTAATTCTCAGTATATCCCCCACTCACTGCAAGTTTACTCCAGTCCTACTGAGGCCACCTGTAGAGCCTTGAGCCAGGTTGTAGCTGATCCAATGGCTTTGAGAATGGACAAGTGGATATTCACAACATGGGGCAGTGAGGAGACTGAACAAAGCAAGTTCAAGTTGTGCCCCATAGCTGGTCCAGCTTCAGGGAAAACCCATTGATCTCCATATCTTTGCCCCGTTAGAGTTCACCCTTGAGAGAACCTCCAAGTTCTCCCAGAATAAGCACCCACAAGACCTAGAGGAACCTGGCTTCCAGCATCTCCATCTTCAGAGCTCACGCTGCGAACCATCTTTAGCAGCCTTTCCCTTGGGAACCTGGAGGAAGGAGAGGCTGGCATCCTGGATATGCTTTGGGTTAAAGAATTCTGACTCTAACAAGGAAAACATCAGCTTGGATCATCTGGCTCCTATGCAGCTATAATCAAGATGAAATCACTTATGCCAGCTGTTAATTTTATCAGTGACAAGCGAGTAAAACCTGATCTCTCCAGCAGAAAGCAGCTTTTTTGAGCTCACAGCTCTGTAGAATGAGATTTTCACAAGAAAGAACAAAGAGGTTTGAGGTGTTACTTGCGGAGATCCTTTGTCCTAACTAGTTACGTGCTGGGCGGAGGGAAGTTCACCCCAGGTGCGGGTTTGTGTAGGCACTGTGCCAATTTTGCTAATCTCTGTAAAGCCAGCACCCTTCACTGAGAGGCACACAATACGTGTTTGTTAGATGGATGAGTATTGAGACCAGCCAGAATGGAGGCAGGCTCAACCAAAACAATCCTAACCAATTTGTAAACAGTACAGTGTGTGAATCCAAGTTCTTGTGCAGGTTGCTGGGGACAACATGGCAGGGGGACAAGAAGGGGCACAGAGCTTCTCAGCCTCTGTCACTGGCCCCCCTCCACACTGCCAGTCACAGAAATTCCAAGAATTTCTTCTCTGGTCTGTCTACTCTCTGCATCTTGGCATGTTTGTCTTACTCCAAAGGAGCACATTGTTCTTCATCTCTGTGGCTTTGCATGTGTTGTCGCTTCTACCTGGAGTGCTTTCCCCACTTGCCTGGTAGCCTCTCTCCAGAACAAACCTGCTTGGATTTCTGTGCTGGAGTTACTTGTGACCTTGGCAACGTGTCCAAATCATCTAATAATTTTCATCTGGAGAACAGGAATGATAATAATAGTACCCAAATCAGAGGACTGCTATAAGGATTGAATTGGTGAGTACACACAAAGTACCCAGAACACAGCCCGGAACATGGCACGTAGGACCCATCAGCCGCCATCTCTCTTGTGATTCCTTCCTCTTCTGCACCCCTGTCAGGGCTGTTTTCTTTTTTGTTCTCTTCTCTCTCCCACTCAGCACCTTGGCTGGCCCACTTCCTTATTCAACAATTCTCAGGGGCTTGCCGATTCCCACCCAATTACATTCAAGGCTCCTTAGCAGAATTCAAGGCTTTCCATTTTCCAGGCCAGCGATTTTGACAACATGTTTCCCCACTATTTCCTGATCCACACCTGATCTTCCTGCCTAAAGGTGCTCCATCTTTGTCCCTAAGCAAGTTCTGTGCTCTCTCACCTCCTCGCTCTGGCTGGCCCTGTCCTTCCCCACCTCTGCTTGCCCGGACTTCAGCCCATGGGGGAGGAAGAGCAGCAGCTTGCATGCCAGGGTTGGCCCTCCTTGATCTTCAGGCTTCAGATACTCTGGGCTTGGTTCTGGAGGTCAGATCCTGCACTCACATTCAGAAAGGCAGTACATCCTCAGATCTATCCAGAGGTACATTTGTACGTTGTAGCCAACTGAAACCCATCAGCTTTCAAGCTTATAAAAGGTTAATGCTCTCTCCTCACCCAAAGTGCCCTGATTTGCTTGCCTCCTTGTGACATTTGTTTTATTACACTGAATTTGGTTACTTCAAGGGCCAGCACTGGTCATTCTGAGGGGTTTTAATTTAGAAAATATGAAGGAGACCACTTGTGCTATAGACAGTCACTGCATCTTACTGTCCCTGAATACGTATGGCTTTTTTTTTTTTTTTTTCGTACGCGGGCCTCTCACCGTTGTGGCCTCTCCCGTTGCGGAGCACAGGCTCCGGACGCGCAGGCTCAGCAGCCATGGCTCACGGGCCCAGCCGCTCCGCGGCATGTGGGATCCTCCCGGACCGGGGCACGAACCCGCGTCCCCTGCATCGGCAGGCGGACTCTCAACTGCTGCACCACCAAGGAAGCCCCGTATGGCTTTTAAAATCACCATTTAATGATTCATATATGGCAGAAAGTGCTTATCATATAATGTTAGGTGAAAGAAATCAGAATACAAAATTGCACTTACAATATGATTATAATTATGTACGAATCATGTGGGTCAGGACTAGAAGAGGCCGGAGGCAAATGACAATAGCTTGATTTGCTGGGGTGATGGAATTAGAGACAACTTTTTCTTCTTTTTTTACTATTGTGTAAATGCTTTGCCATTATGCAAAATAAAAATATCAGTTAGTAATGTTAATAGCCACCATTTCTAATATTATATTCACAGCGTATTAATAAACACATGTTCAGTCTGAACTGCTGAGCTCTGTATTATCTCATCTAATCCTCCCCACACGTCTGTGAGGTGGGGATGTTTACCCCTGGTGCACGGGCGAGAGAGGAGGATTCTCCCCAAGTGGCACAGATGCTGAGGGGACAGCTGAGTGGCTTTCCGCACTGTGGCTCCTGTCACTTTAAACCTGTTCTCTTATCTACTGCTTCTTTCTTATCAAAACAAAACCAAACAACTTTTCATGAATCAATCATAGAAGCTTATTACAGAATTAGAGAATACTAGAAAGAAAAAAACTTTTAAGATAAAAATTAGTCTGAATGACAAAACCTGGGAAATCCGTTGTCAATCTGTGGACATACCTTCCAGGTCATTTCCTTTCACGCCGCCGCTGTGATCCTCCCGCAAATGGCTCGCTAGGACCTTTGGTATGTTTTCCCCATCTGGGAGGTGGAGAAGGAGAAATATTTGCTCTTAAACCATAGTCTTTATTTATTTTGGATGGCACTTTTTTATTGAAGTGTAGTTGATGTACAATATCATGTGTTACAGATGTACAGTATAGTGACTCACAATTTTTAAAGGTTAGACTCTGTTTAGAGTTATTATAAAATATTGGCTATATTCCCCATGTTGTACAATATATCCTTGTAGCTTATTTTATACCTAATAATTTGTACCTCTTAATCTCTTATCCCTAGGTTGCCCCTCCCCCTTCCCTCTCCCCACTGGTAACCACTAGTTTGTTGTTTATATCTATGAGTCTGCTTCTTTTTTGTTACATTACTATCTTGTTGTATTTTTTAGGTTCCACATATGAGTGATATCATACATATGTCTTTCTCTGTCTGACTTATTTCACTTAGCATAATGCCCTCCAAGTCCATCCATGTTGTTGCAAATGGCAAAATTTCATTCTTTTTTATGGCTGAGTAGTGTTTGATTGTATATATGTGTACCACATCTTCTTTATCCATTCATCCATTGACGGACATCTAGCTTGCTTCCATATCTTGGCAACTGCAAATAATGCTGCTATAAACATTGGGGTACATGTCTTAAGCCTTAGCCTTGGGGCTAGAGCCTAGAAAACTCATGAAACTACTGCTGAGTGGCAAAATTTCCTCTCTTGAAATCTAAGATGGGATTGATTGAAGAAATGGAGTTTGGATGGACTGAGTCTACCCCAATGACAGAATTAGGCAGGTGAAGAAAAATGCTATGCTCGTGTGACTGTTCTAACTCTCATACTTCCATGATCTGAGGAGTAGATAGATTCTAGGAACTCTTGCAAATCTTTAACTAAATTTTGATCTTTAAATAACTTATGCATATCTGGAATGGAGACTGGAGACCACTTTATCCTAAAATCTCTGTAAAATTATAAAGCAATTAGATAGTGCCCAAAGCCTTATGGTTTTCCACTGTTAGTGCTATCAGAAGAGAATCCAGAGTTTCCTAATATTTTCATTTGATTAAAATAGTTAATAACTTCCATACAGTTTAGGGTTTTTTTAAAAAAAATAATTTATTAATTTAGCAATGATTTCAATCTTTGGCATTTAGTTCTATCGCACTGACAAAATTTATGAAGGATATGTGGGATCAGAATGCAGATGAGCTGATTTATCTTTTATTCAATTATTTACTTATTAATTAACCTAGTAAATATTTATTGAAAAACAACTATAGGAAAATCCTTCCTCATGCATTTGTTATAAAATCATAGTCAAGGGCATTGCCTATTATACATATTAATGTTCTATGTATGAAATCCACATGAAAAGTTTCTTCTAGAATTAAGTTCCAGAAAAATACTTTAGTTCATTTGAGTTATACCAAACTTTCTCTTTTCTGATACTAGCCATTTATCATTGTGTTTCCCATTTTGCCCTGGCTGCCAGGAAGTTCAGGGATACTCTTTTCTTTGGCTGCGTCGGGGCTTCATGGCTGCCTGCGGGCTTTCTCTAGTTGTGGCGAGCGGGGACTACTCTTCGTTGCGGTACGTGGGCTTCTTATTGTGGTGGCTTCTCTTGTTGTGGAGCATGGGCTCTAGGCGCACAGGCTTCAGTAGTTGCAGCACGTGGGCTCAGTAGTTGTGGTGCATGGGCTTAGTTGCTCCGTGGCATGTGGGATCTTCCCAGACCAGGGATCGAACCCATGTCCCCTGCATTGGCAGGCGTATTCCTAACCACTGTGCCACAAGGGAAGTCCCCAGAGATACTCTTGATAATCAATCACAAGCATCATATTAACCTCATGGTTGGTATATTTATCCCTTTCTCCTTTGTATGGCCCTGATTTTCTGCTTTATTAACATTGTTATGTGTCTATTCCTTTGACAGCCCACCTCAATTCCTGTAGACATCCTCATCAGATGCCTATCAGTTGGAACTAGATAGAGGTGATGGTTGCACAACCTTATGAAGGAAGTAAATGCCACTTCAAAATGATTAATTTTGTTAGGGGAATTTTATCTCAATAAAATCTTCTTTTATCTTAAGAAAAGCATATCGGTGACCAAATGACTTTGATGATGATAATGGTGATGGTGATGACTAGGCTCTATTTGAAAACAGAGTGTTTCCCATGATGGCCAGTGGGAACTGTGGGAAAGTCATCCAGGGAACCTGCCTCACTGCTTTAGAAGAGCAATAATTAACACTGGCATGTGTTCAAGGCAGTCACACAGCTGGCTTTGAGAATGAGAACTCTCTCCCCTATCTCCATCCCTTCTCCAGCCATCTTTTAAAAATTAAACAATTACAAAACAACTTTCTTATTTAAACATTACAAAACAGGAATATTTCTTGTGGGAAAAATCACAAGATAAAAGCTACCTGTACTTCCAACAGCCAGATAGAATCACTGTTAACATTTTGTGTGTATCTTCTAGACTTCTATATTGATTCATTAATGCATACATTCAATTAACCATCTATCCATCTTTCCAAAGTGTGGCTCTCAGGACACCAGTTTCATGATTAAATAAGTTTTAGAAAATGGCTCACATTAGCACCTCCTCTTGGAAATTCATGATGCTCATTGGCATATTCAAAAATTTGAGAAATTTAGTAGCAAAGCTCATTTCACTGTGGTTAATCTAGAGTTTTTCCAATCTACTTGGGCATGGAATCCTTAATTTCTATAACTCAAGGAACTAATGCAAGTTTTCATGGAAGACAAGAAAGCTGAGGAATACTGAGCTTAAGTCCTAGACCATATTTAATCTATATAGTTGTACTAGAGAGACTGCCTGAATTGATTCCATGGTGTAAATATCTCCCCATGTCAATTACACACTCATAAACATAATTTTTTTTTTTTTGCGGTACGCAGGTCTCTCACTGTTGTGGCCTCTCCCGTTGCGGAGCACAGGCTCCGGACGCGCAGGCTCAGCGGCCATGGCTCACGGGCCCAGCGGCTCCACGGCATGTGGGATCTTCCCACACCGGGGCACGAACCCATGTCCCCTGCATCGGCAGGCGGACTCTCAACCACTGTGCCACCAGGGAAGCCCTCCTAAACATAATTTTTAATGACTGCATAGAATTCTATTGAATGAAGGTCCCAAGGCTTACAGAATCAATATCTTATTGCTGGGGGTTTGGATTTTCCCCATTTTTGTCTCTCATAATGAGCCAACGTTATTATTGCTAACTAAGGCCCACCCCCTAAAACATCCCATCGCATGAATGTCAGTTTTCCTAAAGAGTAATATCTGCACAGATTCTCCATGAGTGTTTTTTAACCTCTAGTAAAAGACCTGTTACTCAGGAACACTCCAGAAAAAGAGAAAGGATAAAAGGATAAACAGTAAGAGTAGAAGGGTAGGAAGAAGGGATAGTTTTGCTGCTGAATTGGATTTTTAAAAATTAAAAAAAAAATTATTTTATCTTGTGTATCTGTGACCAGAATTCTGACCTAGCTCCTGGCCGCTCCAAGAGGAGCCTGATGTTCTAGGACAGCTGAGCTTAAATTTTCTGGGGGTTATGGGTCAGGAGCCTCAGGCAAGGGTTAGGAAACTCATGGAATGTGGGAGCAATTTGGGAGTAGTGTGGAATCAACCTTTCTATGAGTATTTAACCTTATCCTTTTTTTTTTTTTTGCCACATTGCGCAGCATGTAGGATCTTAGTTCCCCGATCTGGGATTGAACCTGTGCCCTGCGGAGTCTTAACCACTGGACCACCAAGGTAGTCCGTTAACCTCATCCTTAAATTGTGGGATAAGCCTCACTGGTATATGGAGGGATTCAAGATGGTGCAGGAGATGATTTTTAGGTGGGTTTCAATGGGCACAGATCACATGATGAGAAAGACATTCCCTTTTCAATCCTTGTTCAGTCCTCCTCATGTTTTTTAAGGAGGCATTCTCAGTCTGATGCTGGGATACCCTCTAACTTCCCCTGTTGACAAGGAGAGAGACTTCAGGGTTAGATCAGGGTCAGAGCCTTGGCAGTGCCATTGTTTCATTTTCACTGTATTCATTTAAAAGACTATCTGTGGTAGTTATCTCTTGGTTATGGCAAGAGATCCTTATAAGATTTCTTTAAAAATAAACGTCAGTAAAGAAAGCAGAAAAAGCAAGTAGATAGCAAAGAAAATTATACATAAACAGTGATACTCAGATATGGCAAAAAAATCATGACAAGTAACTGAAATTTGGGGGAAAAAATGAGTTAATCGAGGTCTCCTGGCACCTGGCCAGTGTGAGCTCTTTTCAATTGTGTATCTTTGTATGATTATCATTCATGGACCCATTTTGGGTCTTCAGTCTGGCTTTCTTTCTTCCTTCTCATCTGCTTTCAACTGCCTGGAGGAGCCAGGAAAGACTTCACATGGTAGGGACATTTAGCTGGGTTTTAAAAGGTGTGAGCATTTGCCACATAATTGAGAGTGGGTATAGAGACGCCTCAAGGGGCCTGACTCTCCTCGTAGGTCACAGTCAGCTTTTCCTTTATTATAAGGGAAATTGCTTATAATGGGAATAAATAACACTTGGGGCAGTAAATATAGAAGAATTCACTGAAAAACAGTTTGGCCAATAACAACACTGCCTTGGAATTGGAGAAATATTTCTCCTTTCCCCTTTGGTAGCTGGGAGAGCAAACAGCCTTAACAGAGACCAGCAAATAACAGTAATAAAAACTAAAGCCCATGCACAAGATTGAGGGGAGATGTGGGCTTTGAGCAGGGCAAGGACTAGAAGTGGAGCAGAGGAAAGAAAGGCAGGCAGAAGCCTATGAGGCACAGGTGGGATTTTTTATATTAAGCAAGCAAAAGCTTGCAGCAGGAACGAAGTCTGCCTTTATTTTTAATGACAGAATCAATAGAATCTAATCAAGTTTTGAATGCCATCAGAGTAAGATGAGACATACCAAGTAGGTCCTAGTAGGCAGTAACTAGAACATAATTGTGTCCAGAAGGGATTACCAGAGTGATGTTCCACATTTCTCTCCCAGCCCCTCGGGGAGGGGGACTCTGAAACTGAGAGAGGGCGACACGGTGTGGGTTCACGTCCCCAGAGTTTTGATGCCCTGTTTTATGTTGATTTTTTTCTTCTCTGTAGGAGCTCCTGTGAGACCAGGTTTTCAGCTGAGAAAGGAAATGAAAGAAAGCTGTTCTGGAGGGCGGTAGCGAGGGTTGTCACAGGTCACTTTCTAGGGCGCACAGACTCAGAAAAGAGAGGCTTGGCTGGAAAGCGCTGAGGACTGGGGGCTCCAAAGGTGGTGGGTGACGGTCAAGCGCCTTCGTAATCTTCAGGCACACTCTGCCCAAGTCACCCCGAATACAAAAAAAAACAAGCAAAACTAGAGCGCTTACCGTGCTAATGCAGCTTCAAGCTCCCCGGGCGGCCATGCTGGTGCAATCCACTTAAAACAAGAGGGCGGCTCATCTCGCGTTGCTCGAGTCCCCAGCCAGGTGCCTCTCATAAGCACCTCCCCAGAGAGCGCTCCTGGAGCCAGCCCTGAAAGGTGATTGTGAGTTGAATTCAGTGATTCGACGAGGTACACGAGAAAAAGAAAAACCACGTACTGACACAGGCTCTAACCTCTTTCATTGTACACGATCTGGCTTACAATGATTGGGTGCCAGACCCTGGGTAGACAGGGCTGGGGTGGAAGGAGATCCTTGCCCTTGAGGAGCCCTCTCCGTCTCAGTGGGTGACCCCGACACATAGTAATGTAACCCCATCCAATTGGGCTGTGATGGGGGCCCCAGCATTGGGGTGGGGGGAAGAGAAGCAAAGATAACCAGTGCTCACGATTTTGACGTCGACTTTAACGCTTAAGAGTGGTCTAAAGCCACACAAGCCCCTGGGGCGGGGGTGGGGAGGTATCATTCCTCAGGCACGTAGTCAGCGTTCAAGAAGCATTTGTGAACATTTGGAGGAAGGAATAAACGAGCGTCTCAGGTGAAGAAACTGGGCCTCAGAAAAGAAAGAACGTGCCTGAGGTCACCCAGCTGATACATAGCAAAGCTGGAAATCAGACCTAGGAACCTCATCCTCTTTCTTTCACACACACACAACATTTGCTGGATGGAGGGGTGGAAAGAGCTAGAAACCGGGACAGTCACAAGGAGAAAATGATAGGAACCAGCCAAGGTTGATTTTTAGAAAAGAGAGAATCAGCCCTTGCTTGTAGATGTCTGTTTCCTTCTCATTCTGACAAGATCACAGCAGCCAGAGAGCACGCTGCTAATCTGTAATCATATTTGTCTTTAAAAACACAAAATTAAAAGAAGCTGTGTTGCTCACTCTTCACTCTCTGATATCTTAAAGGGTAGCTCTGGGGCTGTGATCGCAATGAGCCCGCTAAGAACATTCTCTTTTCAGCCCACCTGGTTTGGATATTTGATTTAGAACAACTGATGAAGTCCATTTGCCATATGGGTAAGGGAACTTTTTTAAAGTAGGTGTTCTGCATCCCTCTAGCTCCAGGAGCTGTTGTCATAGCAACATTGCCCCCTTCGACTTGCAGAATGCACGGTCCATGGAACCAATGGCAATGTAGGTCACGAGTGAAAAGGGGTTTGGTGGCATCGTCTCGGTGCCCAGTTTGGCATAGCTGGGGGTTCAGAGTGTTCTCTACTAGGACTGACTGCAGAGGAGGGGGTGGGGAAAACAGGAGGTACGGGAACTGTGAGGGGAGGCGGGCAGGAGCTGGGCCCCTGCATGGAGATTCAGAACGTCCCAGAGCCCAGGGTGACCTGTCCGTGGTCACAGCTGAGGGAGCAGGAAGTGGAGCGTTGGCGGCTCATTGTCTCTGCTGCCTGGTGGGAATTGGCGCCCCTGCAGTTCAGAATCCCTTCCGAGTTGGTTCATGAAGGCCCACGTCAGTCATCTATACAAAAAGTTTGCCTGCTGGAGACCTCAGTTTTGTATATAGCCTGGAATAGTATTCAAGGATATATTTTATATGCATCCTGCCTCTAGCTAGCTAGCTAGCTATCCATCCATCCACCCACCTTTTGTCAAAAGGAAATTCAAAGAACTTTACTAGATACGGATATTTTATTGAATGAGAAATAAAATGTTCACAAACAAGGAGATGTCAAACCCGAAGATTGTAAGAAGCTCAGAGGCTCATTACAGGATGGTTTACAAAGTGAAAATGAGGATTGCTTAACTTTACAATGACTGGTTGTTTCAATGAGGTTTTCCAGATGGCAGGGGATTGGTTAAAGGTGATTATCTTATATCATTTTAGGAGGATGACAAGTTTTGTTTATGATTATCAGAGGCATTTACAGGAAATACATGAAATTTCTCTTTACATTCATGAAATAAGCTAGAATAAGTTTTGCTTGACTGGTTTCATCTACTTGGGGGATCCTCAAGCCTGGTCTCCATTTTATGATCTTTTAACACCATCCATCCCTCCATCCACCCATCCATCTAATCTATCTATTGTTTGATATTAAGTTGTAGACATGATATAATGCCCTTTTGCTGCTAAATACTGGAGTCTATTTCCTAAAAACAAGACAATTCTCTTATATCACCATAGTATATTTAACATCAGGAAATTAACATTTACACATGATTATTGTCTATGTACAAATCTTATTCAGATTTTGCCCATCATCCGCATAATGTTCTTGAGGACAAAAGGACATTCTGTATCACATGTTGCATTCTCCTGTCTTGTCTATACAGTCTCCTATAATCTGGAATAGTTCCTAGTCTTTCTTCCTTAACATTGATAGTTTTAAAGAGTGCAGATCAGTTATATTTTAAAAATCAGGTGTATCGAGGTATAATCTTCGTACAGTAAAATTCACCCTTTTTAGATGTACAATTCTCAGGCCAATGATTTTTTTTAAATACATTTATTTATTTATTTAGGGCTGCATTGGGTCTTTGTTGCTGTGCGTGGGCTTTCTCTAGTTGCGGCGAGTGGGGGTTACTCTTCGTTGCGGTGCGCAGACTTCTCATTGTGGTGACTTCTCTTGCTGCGGAGCACGGGCTCTAGGCGCCAGGCTTTAATAGCTGCGGCATGTGGACTCAGTAGTTGTGGTGCACGGGCTTAGTTGCTCTATGGCATGTGGGATCTTCCCGGACCAGAGATCGAACCTGTGTCCTCTGCATTGGCAGGCGGTTTCTTAATCACTGCGCCACCAGGGAAGTCCCAGGCCAGTGATGTTATGGAATGGCCCTTACTTTGGATCTGTCTGATGTTTCCCCATGATTAGATTCAGACTCTGATCCTTCAGCAGAAATACCACAGAAGGAATGTTGCATTTTTCTCAGTGCATCATATCAGAAAAGCACACGGTATTGATTCCACTCATTACTTGATGCTTTTGGAGACGGTGGAAATATTCTGCTACTCCCCAAACTTCTGCCCACTAACATTTTCATCAGTGATGATTCTTTCCTGAAAGTTCTTAATATGGTGGTTGCCAAATGGTGATTTTCTAATTCCATCATGCCTTTTATATTTGTTTGTTGTCTTTCTTCTGTCAGGAGGACAACTTCTCCCCCAACTAATTAATCAATTAATTGGCTTTTTATCAGCCCTTCCATCTGGGCTGCATTTTGACATGTCCCCCATCACTCTTTGGGCTCTTCTTTACTTTCTGTCACAACAAGATGTTCCAAATTCCTTTCATATTTCTGTGCCCCAGATCTGGAGTCCACTGTTTCTTCAAAGAAGGGTGCAGTTTTCTGAAGGTGCACGTTTCCTGAAGTCATTTCAGTCTTCAGACTCTTTCCAAATTCATGTGGTAGAACCAGAAAGTGGAGACTTTCTAGGTAAAATTTATTCAGGATACGTATCTGGCTCTTTTCCCTCCTTAATTGAATTTGAAGCAACTTACCAAAAAATTTCATACAACAAAATGTATGAACTAGCAATTTTCATTGGGAAAGTAGTGACTAAGAGGAGGAAAACAGATGTGCTACCCACAAAAGTTGCTGGGCTTGCCCAGAAAAACTTGGCATTCAACATTCTGGAAGCCAAATTGAAGGAGGAACTGCATGGGAAGAAGATGCCCAGAGCTCGCAGACACCTTCAGGGACTCTGTCCTAATGGCAAGGGCAGGTGTGGCAGCAAGGAGACGGGCTCACGTTGCACTGTGGGAACAAAGAGGCTTTCTGGATGGCGTTCCAACCATGAAGATGTGGAATGAGCCACAGAGAGAAAGCAGCAGGGCCGGGATTTTTTTTTTTGTTGAAAGCATTTGGGGTATGTTCTAGCTTTTGGACCAGCGCTCAGCACAACCCCACAGTTAGAAGAGAACTGGTACTTAGGGTCCCATAATCACTCCTTCATTTCTCAGTCAGTGATGTTCTATTGAATATTTACTAAGAGATATGCAGCTATCAAGCCTGGGGAGGTAGAGACGACTAAGATTCCGACCCTCGCCACTGGGTCCAATAGCAAAGGAAGCCTGTCCGTGAAAGTTGTACACCAGATTCAACACTAGTTGTGCTCCAAGAGGTGCTATAGGAATTGAGAGGAAACTACAAGGCATCTCTTCCAGCCAGAGGAGTCTTTCACAAAGGAGCTGCTATGTTGTTAAAACATGGAACGTCAGATCTGCAAAAGGGTCTTGAAGGGAATCCTGGCCTGGGGCCCAACTAGATGCTTGAATCTCTTCTACCATTGGACCTTGTGGGTGAATTGTCATTTGCTAGAAGTAGGGGTCAAGTAAAAAACTGCCAATGAGGGGAGTTGTCCATGTGTGACCAGGCCTCCTATAGTTCCTTCACTTATTAATTCACTTGATGACTATTATATTGAGGCCCTATTACATTCTTGGCACTGAGGTATTTGCTGGGTGTACGGTGGTGAGCAAAAATGCACTCAGGGGCTTCCCTGGTGGCACAGTGGTTGAGAGTCCGCCTGCCGATGCAGGGGACACGGGTTCGTGCCCTGGTCCGGGAGGATCCCATATGCCACGAGCGGCTGGGCCCGTGAGCCATGGCTGCTAAGCCTGCGTGCCCGGAGCCTGTGCTCCACAACAGGAGAGGCCACAGCGGTGAGAGGCCCGCGTACCGCAAAAAAAAAAGAAAAATGCACTCAATTTCTGCCCTCACAGTGCTTGAGATCTAATAGGAAAGGCAGACATTGATCAGATTAATTTAAAAATACATGTATTATTAAAAATTACTCCAAGTGCTGTACTGAAAGGTATCTAGCACTTCCAGAGCAGGAGATGGCTGTCTCGAGAAAATGACTGTTAAGCCGGGTCACTAATGGGGCAGGACAGGGGCATCCCAGACAGAAGAAATGGTGTGTGTAAGCCTTGAAGGGATCAGAGAACATTTGAAGAGGGACAGACCCATGTGGCTGGAGGAGAGCAGGGGGGATGTGGGCAACAAAGTATGAGGGGCCGAGTGTGCAGTTTCATGGCAAAGGGTCTTCCAGGGGAAGGGGGAAGAGGCGTGGGGGTGAGGAGAGCCAGGCTGATTGGATCACAAAGCAGGGAGTAGAGGAGTGAGCCTAGAGCAACAGTTCTAAGAGATGAAGGAGGTAGAAGGTGAGCTGAGGACAGAATTATAAAATAACTGGCAAACAGGTAATAATAAAAAAATAGCATCTCGTATTAGTGAGTGCCCCATTTGACTAAGAGGAAACAAGTTTCTGAGACTTCAGTGATAGAAAACATGGTACAGGGAAGGCAGGGTCTGTATCTATTAACACAGAGCTGAAAATAACCTAGGACTTAACGATTCCATTTCTCACTATCTACTCTATGGAAACACTCTCTCTTGCATGGGGAGATACATCCAAGGATGTTCACCGCAGCAATGATTGTAATCACAAAAGAACTGGAAACAACATAAATGCCCGTCATTGTGGGAATGGGTAAATAATCTATAGTAAACCCTTACCGTGCTATGCTGTGCAGCAATGGAAGAACAGAATAAATCTCTGTGTGCTATGTGGAAACTCTCCAAGACATACAACTAGGAGAAAGCACAAGGCAGGACATTAAGTCATCGGTGTACATGGAAAAAAAATACTATTCCTCCACCCTTGTGAGTATATATATAGTTCTAAATGCCCAGAAAAATGTATGGAAGGGTTCAGAGCAAACTGGAAACAGTGGTTATATGAGGAGAATCCTAGGATTAGGGTTAGGACCCCTAGGTGGGATCAGGGGGGATTTCAGCTTTATCTGTAATGTTATAATTTTATTGTGGAAACTTTCAAACATATAGAAAAATAGAAAACTATAATAAGCTCCCAAGTACCTGTCAACCACATATTCCCTCCTCCAGAATTACTTTAAAGCCCACTCCAGACACTGTATTCCACTCATAAATATTTCTAACAGATAAGAACCCTTTAAGGAAAACATGACCATAATATCATGAACACACCTAAAAGTACTAATAGTAATTCCTTAGAATTTATCAAATACCCAACCAGTGTTCACATTTCCTTTTCTTTTTTTTTTTTTTTTTTTTTAAACATCTTTATTGGGGTATAATTGCTTTACAATGGTGTGTTAGTTTCTGCTTTATAACAAAGTGAATCAGTCATACATAAACATATGTTCCCATATATCTTCCCTGTTGCGTCTCCCTCCCTCCCACCCTCCCCATCCCACCCCTCCAGGCTGTCACAAAGCACCGAGCCAATATCCCTGTGCCATGCGGCTGCTTCCCACTAGCTATCTACCTTACTGCGTTTGTTAGTGTGTATATGCCCATGACTCTCTCTCGCCCTGTCACAGCTCACCCTTCCCCCTCCCCATAACCTCAAGTCCGTTCTCTAAGAGGTCTGCGTCTTTATTCCTGCTTTACCCCTAGGTTCTTCATGACATTTTTTTCTTAAATTCCATATATATGTGTTAGCATACGGTATTTGTCTTTTTCTTTCTGACTTACTTCACTCTGTATGACAGACTCTAGGTCTATCCACCTCATTACAAATAGCTCAATTTCGTTTCTTTTTATGGCTGAGTAATATTCCATTGTATATATGTGCCACATCTTCTTTATCCATTCATCCGATGACGGGCACTTAGGTTGTTTCCATCTCCGGGCTATTGTAAATAGAGCTGCAATTCCTTTTCTTGTTATTACAATTTGTTGTTCAAATCTGGACCCAAATGAGCCCCATACAGTGCAATTGGTTGATATGTCTGTTATGTCTTTTTGTGTATTTTTGACAATGTATCTCCAGGATAGATAGCTAGAAGTGACTTTGTTGGGTCAAAGATCAAGGGCATGTGTAATTTTGCTAGGGTTGTAGTTACTTACATTCCCACTGGCAACGGGTGAGGGTTGCCATTTCCCCCAGAGCCTCACCACCAGACTATTCTGTCAAGCTTTTGGATTTTTGCCAATCTGATAGATGAGAAGTGGTATCTCATTGTACTTTTCATTTCTTTAAATTAGGTTTCAAAAGAAATTGAGCTCAGGGAGAATTCTAAGTCTGTAGAGGAAAGAAGCAATTTGCATAGAAATAATACTATTGCCAACTACCATTCAGCACATATTTTATTGTACTCAATCCTCCCAACCGTACAAGGAAGGTGGAGTCCAGAAACGGGAACCTACCAAATTCAGACTTCTAAGTGAGCATCCTTCTGTCAAATACCTTTTGATTACTGAAATATTGCTTTGCACAATTCACTGTGAGAATAGACTCTCTGGTTTTAGCCTTTCAACAAGACCCCAATGAGCAAGGATGGCCGCTTACATTCTAGCCACTCTCCAGGGGAGGACACCGAGTGACAGGTCATCTCAGGGACTCTCCAAGGCTGTGGAAGAAGCCAGGACCAAGACTGCAGTTCCTTCAGGGAATGTTATCCAGGATCCTCTACAAAATGAATTTTGGTCAGAGTTTGAACTTTAGGAAGAAAGGTCCTCACTTGCTTCCCTTAGCACCCTGAGGGCTGGGACCCCAATTTCTCCATCTTCTGTCCTCTTCACTCCTCAGCACCAGGCTGGGATTGGGGAATACAGTGGGGATCGATGTGCAGGGCCCTCAAAGAGCTGACAGAGGAAGAGAGGGAGGCATACAATTAGGTGACTAAAAAAGAAAGTCACAAACCGGCACACGTGCATATTTACCCAGCACAGTTCAAAAACACTGGACTAGCCTCAGAAGAGGTGAGTTTGAGCTCTGGCACTGGCACTTCCTGGCTGTGTGGTTTGGGGCAAGTCACTTTCCCCCCTTAAGTCTCAGTCTCCCCTTCTGAAAAATGGGGCTGATGATCCTTTTGTCAAGGAGATGCTGTAAAGATAAAGTGAAATGCATATAGCAGGGCCAGATGACATGGTTAGGGCAGTGCCTGGCACAGAGTATATATTCAGGAAACACTGATAGAATCTGATCCAGAAACTGGACAGCTACATGGAAAAGAACGAAATTAGAACACTCCCTAACACCATACACAAAAATAAACTCAAAATGGGTTAAAGACCTAAATGTAAGGCCAGACACTATCAAACTCTCAGAGGTAAACATAGGCAGAACACTCTATGACATAAATCACAGCAAGATCCTTTTTGATCCACCTCCTAGAGAAATGGAAATAAAAACAAAAATACACAAATGGGATCTAATGAAACGTAAAAGCACAGCAAAGGAAGCCATAAACAAGACAAAAAGACAACCCTCAGAATGGGAGAAAATATTTGCAAAGGAAGCAACTGACAAAGGTTTAATCACCAAAATTTAAAAGCAGCTCATGTAGCTCAACATCAAAAAAACAAACCACCCAATCCAAAAATGGGCAGAAGACCTAAACAGACATTTCTCCAAAGAACACATACAGCTTGTCAACAAACACATGAAAGAATGCTCAACATCACTAATCATTAGAGAAATGCAAATCAAAACCACAATGAGATATCACGTCACACCAGTCAAAATGGCCATCAACAAAAAATCTACAAACAATAAATGCTGGAGAGGGTGTGAAGAAAAGGGAACCCTCTTGCACTGTTGGTGGGAATGTAAATTGATACAGCCACTATGGAGAACAGTATGGAAGTTCCTTAAAAAACTAAAAACAGAACTACCATATGACCCAGTAATCCCACTACTAGGCATATACCCAGAGAAAACCATAATTCAAAAAGAGTCATGTACCACAATGTTCACTGCAGCTCTATTTACAATAGCCAGGACATGGAAGCAACCTAAATATCCATCAACAGATGAATGGATAAAGAAGATGTGGCACATACATACAATGAAATATTACTCAGCCGTAAAAAGAAATGAAATTGAGTTATTTATGGTGAGGTGGATGGACCTAGAGTCTATCATACAGAGTGAAGTAAGTCAGAAAGAGAAAAACAAATACTGTATGCTAACACATATATATGAAATCTAAAAAAAAAAAAAAAAAGGTTCTGAAGAACCTAGGGGCAGGACAGGAATAAAGACTGAGACCTACTAGAGAATGGACTTGAGGACACAGGGAGGGGGAAGGGTAAGCTTGGACAGAGTGGCATGGACATATATACACTACCAAATGTAACACCGATAGCTAGTGGGAAGCAGCCGCGTAGCACAGGGAGATCAGCTCGGTGCTTTGTGACCACCTAGAGGGGTGGGATAGGGAGGATGGGAGGGAGGGAGACACAAGAGGGAAGAGATATGGGGATATATGTATGCTGATTCACTTTGTCATAAAGCAGAAACTAACACACCATTGTAAAGCAATTATACTCCAATAAAGATGTTTAAAAAAAAAAAGAATCTGATCCAGTAAGCCTCAGGACTGCTAGAAGGGAGAGGACCTTGGAGGGCCAGCATTCATTCTTCTCATTATCCTTGGGAGTTGCGGGTGATGAGCACTGTGCCTCCCTTTGCTCTGATTAGGGGCAAGGTGTGCCCTGGAACCCAGCCTTCTGACACCTGGTTCAGGCCCTCATTGCCACACTGGACCAGGCCAGCCCTGGATCCTTCAAACACGTGTGTGTTCACAGTTCACTCCCATTTCCTTTCCACTAGTGCTTAAGCCCCCAGCCCCACCGCATGTACCATTTAGAAAATGGAAGAAAGAGCTGAATCTGTGCCTTTGTCTTTGAAATAGGTTTTGAATCACTTGCTTTTCTTTACTAGGTGGATTTTTGGTGTTTTTTCCGCCTCCTGCTTCCTATCAATCATGAGCGCCCGCAAAGATTCATTTCAGGGTTGTGAAGAAGGGAATCAGTTTAGTAGAAGATCCTCAACCCCTCCACGCACCTCCTGCCCCACAGAAACTCAAAAACAACAACAACCACCCTCCCTCCTTCCCCCAAATCTAAAGACATGGCCTCTTCCCTCTCCAAGGGCTCTGGGACAAAGAGCTGGAGAATTACTCTGGGCTCTGGCAGGACTTCAAATTCTTCTTTTTTCCCAGTAGAAGCTCAATAATTCTCAATATCCAAATTTAGAAGCTTGTATGGAGAGCCCCGAGAAATCAGTAGGAAGACAGCCAGGCTTTCTAACTTTTTTTTTTTACCCCAAGAAATCTAATAAAGCTATTGCACAGTCATTTCCCAAGGTCAATTTTCAGCTTTTAATAGTTTTAATGAGCTGTTTAAAAGGCTCCTCAACTTGTGCTCATCCAAGCTTGCGCGTGTTTGGGAGCAGAGAGGAAAGGAAAGGAAGGAGGAAGGTGGGAAAGACGGGTTAGTCTTGCTAACTTGGGGACAGGAAGGGGACCAGCTCAAGGGTTAGCAGGTTAGCGCCTCTACAGGACGTCCCAGGGATGCTAACGGGACCACTGTTGCACCTTCACAGTCAGATCTAAATAATTCAGGGACCTGAAAGTCAGCCTCTTCTATCTCCAAGCAGGACCCATGAGCGCCCCCCTAACCCTTGGCCATGTGTAGGGAGGTGGAGGAGGAAGCAGAGTTAGAGAGCGATCATAACGGCGGTGGGAGAGCTGACAGAGAGGAGCCTCAAGTGTTTAATGAACATGTGAAGGGGCTGAGGAGGAGGAAGGAGAGAGAGAAGAAAAAGAGGGCGGAAGTTCATGGTGAGTGGTGCTCCAAACATACTCGGGCCTGTGTATTAGGTGGTCTGATGCTAATAATCACAGTCATAATTGTGGTTCGGTAGCGATGCTCAGTACTGTTCACGCGCAGTTACCGTGTTCCAGGCTCGAGGCAAAGCGCGCTGTAGGTCTTCACTCCTTCAGTGCTTACAGCTACTCGGGGAGTAGGTTCTACTGTTGTTCCCTTGATACTGTTGAGGAAAGCGGAGGGTCACGGAGGAAAGGTCACTGGCCAAATGTCATCCAGTTAGTAAGGCTGATTTGCATCCAGTTTGGCTCCAGAACCCAAGATTATACCCATGACTGTTAGTTTGTCCTGAGAGCAATATGAAAATTTCAGAAAAATCCAGATACCTATGTAAAGAAGAAGATAAAAATACGCCTAAGCCCACTTCATAGTCATAGTGACAAGAGCATTTTGGTGTTTGTGGCACGTACTGTGGGCTGTCCACCAAAGCCATTCTTTCTTTTTCCACAGGGATGGAATTATAGCCAGGCCTTGGCTGCTGAGCTGGACGGCCTTTCCCGGCCTCCCTGGCAGTTAGATGTGAACAGGTGCTGTGGTTGTCATCGTGGAATGCGAGTGGAGCTGAAGTGGACCGTCCACATGCCTGTGGTGACGATGGGGGCGAGTCCTCAGTACTCTTTCTCCTTCCTGACGGCTGGAACCTGCCTGTGCAGCCACCCAGTGTCAACCAGTGCTTGTGATGACAGTGGCAGGAGGTGGGGGGCACATAATGCAAGGAGAGGTGCCCAACTCTTGCACCACCCAGCTTGACACTGTTGTATGAGAAAGAAATACAACTCTGTTTTTCTGGTCGCCGTGTTGTTGCATCTCTCTGTTACAGCAGCTTTCCCTGACTATTACAGCATGCTTCCTTTTAACTTTCCTCCCTATGAATATGTGTACGGTCTTTTTTTACACCCTGGCCCTCTGAGGTGTTTGTTCTTTTCCTCACATTTCATGGTCCTCTCTCAGGATCAGTGAGTCCAGACTCTCCATCTTATTCCACAACAATATTTATTAAAAAGGATGATCCAAATACAAACCACCCATTCCCTACCTCTCCTGTGATTGGAGAAGACCTTCTGTCTCAGACACTCAGTGGGGCAAAATCCAGTGCCCAGAGTACCATCAAACATGTCCAAGGTTTTTAAGACTGTGGGGTAATGCAGCAATCTCTCTACTTTGTGTAAGCGTGAAAACTTATCCTTGTATCTTGTGCTATGACATGCAAAGCCCAAGCATCCTAGTTTCCTAATTTTGAGACATTCATCAGCGCTATGTCTTAATTAGGGCCCAGGAGGTCTATTTTATAGATTAAGACATTGCAGGTCAGAGAGGATCTGGTTTTCTGGACTGCAGCCCTGGTTAAGGATGGCCAGAACATGTACTCAGCTCTTTTGATCTCAAAACTAGAAAATTAAAAAAAAAAATTTGAAGGGACTTCCCTTATGGTCCAGTGGTAAAAAATCCACCTTCCAATTCTGGGTATGCGGGTTCGATCCCTGGTTGGGGAACTAAGATCCCACATGCTGCGGGGCAACTAAGCCCGCATGCCACAACAATTGAGCTCGCATGCCTCAACTAGAGAGGCTGCGTGCCACAAACTACAGAGCCCATGTGCCCTGGAGCCCACACGCCACAACTAGAGAAAACCCATACACCACAACTAGAGAGAAACCCGAGCAGATCACGCACAATAACGAAAAAATCCCGCATGCCTCAACAAAGATCCCATGTGCCAAAACTAAGACCTGACGCAGCCAAAAAATATAAGGAAAATAAATCAATAAATAAAAATTCTAAAAATTAAAAAATAAAAATTGTCAAAATTTTAAAAAAATTTTTTAAATTTTCTTACATTTTCAAAAGTAATTTGTGTTCTTTGTACACACTATTTCAACAATGGTCAGAATAAGACTTTTATAACATAAGTCATAAAAAGACAAATAACACCATTTTTTTTTTTTTTTTTTTTTGCGGTACGCGGGCCTCTCACTGCTGTGGCCTCTCCCACCGCGGAGCACAGGCTCCGGATGCGCAGGCCCAGCGGCCATGGCTCACGGGCCCAGCCGCTCCGCGGCATGTGGGATCTTCCCCGACCAGGGCACGAACCCATGTCCCCCGCATCGGCAGGCGGACTCCCAACCACTGCGCCACCAGGGAAGCCCAACACCATTTTTTAAATGGGCAATGATTTGAGTAAACATTTCTTCAAAGATATACAAATGGCAAATAAGCACTTGAAAAGATGCTTAGCAGGGACTTCCCTTGTGGCGCAGTGGTTAAGAATCCACCTGCCAATGCAGGGGACATGGGATCTAGCCCTGGTCTGGGAAGATCCCACGTGCCGCAGAGCAGCTAAGCCTGTGCACCACAACTACTGAGCCTGCGCTCTAGAGCCCACGAGCCACAACTACCAAAGCCCATGCGCCTAGAGCCCGGGCTCTGCAACAAGAGAAGCCACCGCTATGAGAAGCCCGTGCACCGCAATGAAGAATAGCCCCTGCTTGCCGCAACTAGAGAAAGCCCACACACAGCAGCGAAGACCCAATGCAGCCAAAAATAAATAAATTTAAATAAATTTTTAAAAAAACAAAAAAAAGAAAAGATGCTTAGCAACATTAGTAATTAGAGAAATGAAAATCAAAACCACAATGAGATGCCACTTTACACCTGCTAGGATGGCTATAATCAAAAAAACAGGAAATAACAACATTGGCGAAGATATGAAGAAACTGGAACCCTCATATACTGCTGATGGGAATGGCAAATGGTGCAGTCGCCTTGGGAAAGAGTTTGGCAGTTCTTCAGAATGAATTGAAAACTTATGTCTATATAAAATCTTACAAATGTTCATAGTAGCATTACTCATAATAGCCCAAAAGTAGAAACAACCCAAATATACATCAGCTAGTGAACAGATAAACAAAATGTGGTATATCCATAGAATGGAATATTATTTGACAACAAGAAGGAATGAAGAGACTTCCCTGGTGGCGTGGTGGTTAAGAATTCACCTGCCAACGCAGAGGACACGGGTTCAAGCCCTGGTCCAGGAAGATCCCACATGCCGTGGAGCAACTAGGCCCATACGCCACAACTACTGAGCCTGCACTCTAGGGCCCACGAGCCACGACTACTGAAGCCCACGCGCCTAGAGCCTGTGCTCTGCAACAAGAGAAACCACCGCAATGAGAAGCCCGCGCACTGCAACGAAGAGTAGCCCCTACTTCTTGCTGCAACTAGAGAAGCCCGCGCACAGCAATGAAGACCCAGTGCAGCCAAAAATAAATTAATAAATTAATTTTTAAAAATTCTCTTTAAAAAAAAGGCAAGTACTCATATTCGCTACAACATGTATGAACCTTGGAAACACTATGCTAAATGAGAGAGGCTAGTCACAAAGGGCCACATATTGTATGATTCCAATTGTATGAAAGGTCCAGAATAAGCAAATCAATAGAGACAAATCAGTGATTGCCTATGGTTGGAGGAAGGGGGACTAGGGAGTGACTGCTAATGGGTCTGTGTTTTGGGGAGAAAAGTGCATGAAATTGTTCAGAAATTTGATAATGGCGATGGTTGCACAATCCTGTTAATATACTAAAAATCATTGAATTACATACTTTAAATGGGTGAATTATATGTAAATTATATCTCAATAAAACCATCTAAAAATGCAAATTAAATTCTGTCACTTCTTTTCTCTGACCCTCCTTAGCTTAAGACCCACATACATCCTCATGACCCATGTCGCCCTGCAAGGTCCCTGGTAACCTGGCCTTCAGTTTCTTTTCTGACTGTACCTGCACTGTGCCCAAGATGTGCCAGGAACACACCTGCCACAGGGCCTTTGCCTGGGCTGTTCCCTCACCTGGAGAAGACCCTTCCCCATGTGGCCTCCTGAAGAGCTCCCGCTTGTCTGTCGAATCACTTGTCCTGGAGGCTTTCTCTGGCCACTCTGTTTAGAATTACAATCCTGCCCCACCTAGCACTCTTTACGTTTCTGCTATATCTAACATACCATATAATTTATTATTTTATCAATATTATATTTATTGCCTGGCTCTCTCCACTAGAATGTAAGCTCTGTGAGATCCAGGACTTTATCTGTGTTAATCACTGCTGTAGCCCATCACCCAGAACAATGCCTGTCACATAGCGGGTACTCAATAAATATTTGTTGAATAAATGACTAGGAATATATGGGGCAAACATTGCTGATTATTCCCAACTCCCTTCTTCCATACCCACCTCCTGTGATGGAGGCTGAAGGACCTAGGTTTTTACTTTCCCAGTTTACCTTCAGCTGTGGGCACCCAGAGGACCAGGCTGCCAGGGAGTTTCTAAGTAAAACATTTATTCCTCAATTAAAGAAAAGAGGCCTCTTAGGAGAGGAAACCAGTGTCTTGTCTGCATCTACCCTCAGCTTCTCACCTTTAAATGTTGATATAAGGGCATCTTTCCAGAATTCTTTTTTTTCATTTACACACTTTTTATAAAATTAAGAATAGGATTATCCTCTCTACACACCATTTGAAAATCTGCTTTTTCCCACTTACTGTGTCATGGACATCTTGACTTGTGTGTCATTCTGTCTCCCAGAGGGGAGCTTACTTTATCTGTGTTTATTCATCCACTCGTCTAGCATTTACTTAGTGAGCACCTACTATAATGAGAGTTGGGCAGCACAGACAAAAACAATGGCATGTCTAGAGAGGCTGGGATGGAATGACGAAAGGTGGGACCTGGCATCCAGAAAGGCCAGGATCTGACAGGGGAATGCTGCAGGAAGGGATTCAGGGCCCAGCCCCAGGAAGGAAGGTGGCTCATCAGTAACGGTTGGTCATGAGTCTGCAGAGGCTCAGGGGCCCTTTCTGATCAGACTCTCACTGCTTTGATTGCAGACACACTCTAGATGTGCCTCCACCGGGAGCTGTCTTGCTGGAAACAATACATATACCTCCGAATCTGGGAGGAACAAGCCATGGGGTGGTCTCACTCCTGTGCTTTTTGCATAATGCAAATATAATTAATCGTGTCTACAATGGTTTATAGTTCAGCACTTTTTTTCATTTTAAACAGTCTAATTAAATTCATTTAAACTTTATAAGTAGCTATTTTAGAATTTTACTTTGTAACCCCTACTGGTGCAAGGCTGAAAACTCGCAATCAATATGTCTCAAGGCAGCTACTGCTGTTTTCAAAATGAATCTTAAAAGCTATTCAAGTGAAAAGTATTATTGGGTTACGACAACTTAGCCACAGAAACAACTGGAGAACTGTTTCTTGTTTCTTTATCTTAAAAATGACTGTGCTTTAAACAATTAGGATGGGAGCTGTGATGCGTTGAGCGAGAGACACTTGGCAAGGTCTGTACCCAGGATGGGTGCGGATGTGGAGGTTGTGTGTGCTTCTAGGACACAGCTCTGCAGGCAAAGCTCTCTGCTGCCTGATTTGGAAAAGAAACCACATACATCTCTGTCTCTCAGACAAAAGCCCACTTCCTGATATGTTGTGCAGAGCTCATGTTAATGGTGTAGTAATTAAGTTAGAAATACGTGCTGCTTATCCCTTTTATGAATGCTCAACTCACCGAGTTTACAAATTCTCTGTGAAATTCAGAGAAAAATGATTTAAAATACGGATTAAGAAAAAACTCTATTAATAATGAAAGAAATGCAAAGGAAGGCAACAACAAGATGCCATTTTTCTCCCACCAAATGGTCAAAGATTTATATCAATGATTAATATTCTGGAGTTGGCAGTGGTGCTGGCAGAAGTTTGCACAGGTACAATCTTTGTGGGAATAATTTTAACAGTTAGTAACAAGAATCTGCATTTTGGATAACTTTTTGTTTTTGAGGGCAGTCTTCATGTGAGTTTGGACTAGAAATCCTACCCCTCGGATCACATTTTAAGGCAGTACAGAGTTTAAGCAGATATGCAGATAAGAGGATTTATATCCATACAGTCATTATTGTATACAGTCGGCCCTCCATATCCATGGATTCTGCATCTGCAGATTCAAGCAAACCCAGATGGAAAATATTTTTTTTAAAAGTTCCAGAAAATTCCTAAAAGCGAAAGTCAGAGTTTAGGAAATGCAAAAGCACTTATTCTGGTTATTTCTCCAGAATATATTTTTCTTTCCCCTGATTTTTTTCTTTTTTGTTTTCTTTCCTTCTCTTGTCCCCCACATTCTTGGTATTACAGATACCTGCTTTCATCTAGGAGTTTGCTTTACTTCTAGTCTGCTTATTATGTCTAGAATAAAAAAATATATTATTAGGATGGCAGGCCATATACCTTTGCTTTGCTTTGTAAATCACGACTGTGTTCTCTTGTTATGGAACAAACACCTGTGTTCTATAAAATGCAGTCTTTTTAGAGCAAAGCTCTTAAATCTCTGGGACTTTTTTCAACTTGTGTTTCGCTGCACATGACCTAACAAGCTACCATTGTAGGACATCCAGAATGGAGAGACTGATAACTGTCATAATAATGACCATGGAATCCGTTGACCTTCCATCACCATTCCTTCCTCAGCACTTTTAGTTCCTATGGGATGAATCAAGCCTTCTCCTCCTTCTGCTATATTAATATACCAGAAAAAGTTCAATCCAAATGGGTATCAAGTTGGTGTATTTTTGGAGACACTGGTATGTCTGTTATTATCAGACCAACTGCTAGTATTGTGTTGCATTTAGTCTCTGGTTGCTGTCTTATTCAGTGGATTTTTTTTAGAGCTTTGTGGGTAAGCACATTGATGGCATGCTGATCAGATTTCCAGGCTGCCATGGCTCTTTGAGGAGAGCTAATAAACTGGGTGAAAAAATAATGAGCCAAAGCAATGTTGACAGTCTGGAAAGCAACCTGGACCACCACAGAGACCAATGCAAAGTCCAGCTCTTGAGTACAAATGAAAACTTGCAGGAGGACAGCAGGTGAGGGACTCAGCCTAAGCATCTGAGAAAGAGTCATGCATTGTAGCAAACGGCAACCTCAAGGTGTGTGATGGCTGCCAAGAAAGTGAAACGGGGCATGTTAGGATGGAGAGGGAACAGCTCTGCCCTGGGCAGCTGTCACCGGGGGCTCGTGTTGAGTTTCCTTCCCCACACTTGACAAACAGGGGTCATATTGAGGAGACAAGTGAGAGTGGTAGGGTTGAGGTCGGGACTCGAAATGTCCTAAGAATCACCGCGGAGGAGGGAGCCTAGAGACCCGAGGCTCTGGTGAGCCATTATCGGTTGAAACATGTTCCTCTGCAACTCAGGTAAAGCTCAGCTAGCGGCGGTTAGGTGATAAAAATGTGATTATCTCACAGAACGAGACATCTGGAAGTTGTGGCTTGATGATAACCACCTGAGGGCCAGGCGCCTAGATTTCTGTTTTGCGTCTCTGGCATGTTGGCTTCTTAGGTTTGTCGCCTTACGGTACCAAGATGATCACCATGACTCCAAGCGTCAGGCTTCACCCACCACATTCAAGGCAAGGAGAAGTGGGGAGAGGCAGAGCCACAGGGAGCTCTTCTCAAACATCTCACCCTTCCATCAGGAAGCAAAAACTTTTCCAGAAGTTCCTTAGCAGGCTTCCCTTATATCTCATTGGCCAGATTGTGTCACGTTGCGGTCCCTTTGGCTCTTTTAGTTTCAAAGACTGACTAGGCCTGGGGCTAGGGAAGAGATATCTTTCTTCCAGCATATTTCCGCCCATCTCATAGCCAAACAAAACAGGCATTCTTTTAGCTCAGAAGAAAAAGATGTGAGGAATGGCTGTTGGGTGGGCAACCAAGTGTATCTGCCACTGGGTATAGCTTCCTTTTCAAATCGGAGAAGATATTTCTTCTTAGTATGCAGAAAACGGTTTATGAGTCTCCAAACACAGAAGCTGGGCAAATGTTGTGTCAATTGGTAGAAGTTATAAGAAAGCCAATTTTTAGTTTTACTAGGGTCAAGATTTTCTGATAACTGTAGCCCGTGTGCCTAGAACCCATGCTCTAGGAAGGGGAAGGGGGAGAGGTAAGGTTCTCCCTGACCCATATCTTACAGAGAATTGCTTTTGTCACTAGACATGCATTTGGATGTCTTCCTGGGCCAGAACACAGGGATCCAATTCATCATTTTTTCTGGCTGCTTAGTATTCTACTGCATGGATGGCCTGATAGAACTTAGAAGGTGCTGCTTCTATGCAGATATGAAGCAGAATTAGCATCTATGTGGTAGGGACGTGGTAAGGGGGATTCAACCCAGCTGAGGGTTGTGGAAGGTGGGGAGAGAGGGCGGGCATTTACACTGACCTGTGAGAGGGCGGGCATTTACAGAGAGCCTACGATTCTAGTAATTAGTTTTTCCCCTTTGAATGTTCATTAGATAATTATACTAATTGGAGGTAACGTTTCTACTAAGTGAGGTATAATTTCAAGTTGAAAGGTATTCTTTATCTTTAGCATCATTTCGTGAGACACAGAGTTTGCCTTGGACTTACATCTGTACTTGGTTTGTAACTGTTACTTTTACAAGGACAGAGCAAGGAAGGACGCATTCCCTTTGAGTTAGGTTATGGATAACTTGCACCCTGGCCCACTAACTGGCATCGTAAGTACCAACTCCTGTGGTCCCACATTGTTGGAGCTGCCACACTGAGGCAGAGAATCAACCAGGCAGAGCCACCCTCTTACATCTTCGATATTTTATGCCTGAGAGAGAAGCAGCAACCTCATATGGATTAGGGTATCAAAGAGAAAAGGGTGAATCAAACCAACTAAAAGAACTTGCTAAATTTCTCTCCAAATGAGAGATTTCTAGTTGTTTCCAGTATTGGAGGCAAACACCATCTCTTATCTAAAGAGATGACTGGGCATATAAACAGTGTGGGTCAACACCTCCTACCATGAAGAGAGACTATGTGACCAAAGAGAGGGGCTGAGGCCTTGTCTCCTGTGGCCGGTCGTGCTATCTGGCCCAGGCCCCACTTCCTCCAAGGCCCCTGGACATTTCTTAACCTCCTATTCTGTGCCACAATCCAGAGTCCATCCTGTAACTCCTTCTCCATTTCATTTAAGCTGGTTTGCATGGATTTTTGTTATTTATAAGAACCTGAGAGAGATCCGATGCTTAGAAAGGCCTAACAGAAAGCTCATATGTTTTTGTTTGTTTGTTTGTTTGTTTTTTGTGATACGTGGGCCTCTCACCGCTGTGGCCTCTCCCGTTGTGGAGCACAGGCTCCGGACGCGCAGGCTCAGCGGCCATGGCTCACGGGCCCAGCTGCTCCGCGGCATGTGGGATCTTCCCGGACCGGGGCACGAACCCGTGTCCCCTGCATCGGCAGGCGGACTCTCAACCACTGTGCCACCAGGGAAGCCCTCATATGAATTTTTGAAAGAATTTTTTTCAAAATACAAAATTATAAATGTTCATTATAAAATATATATATATAGAAAAACCTATGTCTCCAAATGTGAAAATTCCAATACTTCTCCTTAGAGATAACTGCTCTCAATAGTTTAGAGGCGAGGGTATGACCAAGTACAAGCCAGCAAGTACTAACCTTTATTGGCTCTTACCGAACACATATTGTTTAAACTCATTGAGTCATTTCCACAAGGCCATGGGGTAGGATTACTTCTACCCTCATTCTAAAGATGAGGGAACTTAGACACAGAGTGGTTTTGAGGGAAGGCAGGATTTGAACCCAGACAGTCAAGCTCCAGACCCTGGTCCCTTCATGAAGTTGTTGGGCAGGGACTCCTCTGAGGCTTGACTGGGATGGGATCCACTTCCAAGCTCACATGGTTGTGGGCAGGTCCTGTGGGCTCTTGGACTGAGGGCCTCAGATCCTTACTGGCTGTTGGCCAGAGGCCACCCTTCAGTTCCTCACCATGTGGGCCTCACCGTAGGACAGTTCTCAACAAGGTAGCTGGCTTCATCAAGGTCAGCACAGGAGAGAGTCTGCCAGAAAGATGCAGATTACTAACTGATATAACCTAAACATCTCACCACTCTTGCCATAGTCTATTGGTTGGAAAAGTCCGCAAACTAGTCTACATCAAGGAGAGAGGATTACACAAGTGTGTGAATTCCAGGAGCCAGAGATCATTGAGGGTCATTCTTAGAGTCTGTCACATTACTCTTATTTTTGACTTTCACATTTTTGACAAACCTCTGATAATGGCTCGATTGGAGCAGTTGGCTTAGGGTAAGGCCAAGAGGGCACCTTGAATTGGAGGCAGCCAGGTTCACAGCTCAGGGCAGGGATGGACTGATCCCCACTCCCTGATGCAGGAGAAGGAGCTGGACCAGAGAGGGAAGGCTGGATCTGCTCACCTCTTCTTGCTTCTCTGCTGCTGGTTTCTCACCTGGGGACATGAGCCCAGGGAAGGGCCTGAGAGATGCCACGAGCACCTGCCACACCCAGAAGCAGGCAACTCAAGGTCTAGGAGACCTTGAGTTCTTCCCCACTTCCCTGCCCTCTAGAAAACATGGCACAAGGGACGGCCCTCCTGGGGAGGCATGAGTCAGGGATGGAGAAAGAGATGGGAGGTGTTGGCTGCAGGTCTCTTCCACTCACGTGAGTAGCTGAGGGAAGGGGGAGAGGTAAGGTTCTCCCTGACCCGTGTCTTACAGAGAATTGCTTTTGTCACTAGACATGCATTTGGCTGTCTTCCTGGGCCAGAACACAGGGATCCAATGCATCATTTTTTCTGGCTGCTTAGTATTCTACTGCATGGATGGCCTGATAGAACTTGAGCTCTAGGTCTTTGGAGGCCATCCCATCTTTGGTTGAAGGGCATCATTTGTGGAGGACCTTCGGGGTGGGCCCCTTGGGCTGTGCTGTCGTGGAAGTGTGTGCTCTAAATATAAGCCTCCTCGAAATTGTCTTTCCGAGTTTGGTGTATGTGTATCCCCCAAGGACTCCAAATGGGGCCTCTGAGGCCTTCTATTAACAAGGATGGCTCCCAGCTGTCTTTGTGGAGGTCCTGGGGCCACTGAAGGAAATGCAGCCAAGCCCCTGCTGCTCCTCGGAGGAAGGAGGAACTCTCTGCATTAGAAGAGGCAGGCGTGTGAAACCCTGGCTGACATCCCTGTATTAGCTCATCTCCTACCAAATGAAAGGAGGTGTTATTTCCTTTCAAACAGCCTCAGCTTTTGCCCCCACACTTGCTTCTGTTTCATGTTCAGACGGCTCTTTCACTGTGCATGCTACAACTAGTGATGTCTGTTTCATGTGTGCCACCACAAATAACAGGCTGAAGATATTCTTTCATTTCCCCTTCGCTTTATTTAGAGTTTTAATAAATAACCTTTTCCCTCATCCTTTTTTCCCCTACAAAATCCAAAATCATATGGTGTGATTTCTGTATACAGCTCAGTTCCCTTTCACAGCTGTCCTGTTTATTTCAAGAGGTTATAGTTTTAGCTTAATGATTAATAATAATAGCCGTTATTTACTGAGGTTTTAGTGTGCACCAGGCCCTGTGCTCAATGCTTTGTAGGATAAAGTGCCTGGAAGCTTCATCACAGACAGCCCTGTAAGATATTTTTGTCATCCTTGTTTTACAGAGGAGGAAACCCAGGCTGAGAGAGGGCCTCACTCAAGGTCACCTGGAAAGTGCCACCCCTGCTTAGAAATCCCAAACTCATGGAGAATTATTGCCCTAACTCCTCTGAAGGTTCACAATGGGTCCTGCTAAGAACAAGGTTATTCAACTTCTCAGGAGGACAAGGAGAAATTGGAGAGCCTCCAGGGAAGGTCCTGGAAAGTGATTAAGAGGATGAGAGTAAGACTGGTGAGAAGGCTCAGAGGAGTAAGAGTAATTTAATCTGGAGAAATAAATTCTAGGGGCTAAATTAATAGTATACCACTGATGTCTTCATGAGAATTAATTAAAGTATTTTAAAAACAGGAACCAGTCTGCTAGTTTTATTATGCAGTATCAAAGGAAGGATTTAAATATTATTTTATTTAATGAGCTCAACAAATATACAGTAAGCAGCTGCAATGGCCCAGATACAGAGGGAATAGGACAAGCAAGGGCCCTCCTCTGGTAGGATTCACATTTTGGTGACAGGAATGGGGACAGAGGGAAGAGGGACCAGCTGTGAACAAGGAAAGCATACACATACAGAATCATTCTAGTCAATGATAAATGACGTGAAGACACCAGGATAGGAGAATGGGAAAGCCAGTGTCTGCAAATGGGCTTCTCTGAGGAGGGGACCTTTGAACTGAGAACTTTAAGCCATGTGAAGCTCAGGGAACAGGGTGCAGGTGGTGGAGAATGATGGACCATCCACTGGGAGATCACGTTGGAGCCTCATCACGCTGGGCCACGGGAAGCAGGGAAACAGAGGAGTCACATGTGTGAAGGAGCCCTCCCCGGCAGTTGGTAGGGAATGGATTGTAGGAGGTCAGAGTGAGAGTTGCTGTGGCAGCTCAGACCAGGATGGAGTTAGAGGAGGTGGAGAGAAGTGGACCTTTTAGATCCATCTTGCATTGTTAGCACTGATAGGAAATCATGGTGGATGAGATATAGGGAGGGGGCAGAGGTAACAGGGAGAGAAGAGGTAACAGGGAGGTAACAGGCAGGCAGAGGTAACAGGGAGAGAAGACTCAGGCATGACCATCAGGTTTTTGGAAAGAAGAACCAACTATTTATTTTGTTGTCATTTTCCTAGGAGAGAGACCTTTTGAAGGTATCTTGCTTGGGAGTTTTCAGCTGATACTCCTGGGCCATCAATTCTAGGTACCATTTTGTATCTCTGTGTATTTTCTAGGGAGAAGATCCACACCTCTCAACTGTTTCTTGGAGGGGTGAACCTGGCCCGCCCCACCTTCCAACAACAAAAAGTTGAGTCTGACCCAGGCCAAGCTCTCCCCACCCCCACCTCATTTTGCAAGCAGGGAATCTGAAGCTCAGCGTCGTTTGTACGAAATCACCCCTCATCTGGTCCTTGGCAGAGTCCGAGGTCTCCTGACTCCTCAGCCAGGGTTTTCTCCACTGTATGAGCTGACCCCAGGCACAGGGGTGCAGAAGTTTGAACAAGCAATGATTCTAACCCTCCTATCCTGGACTAACACAAGGTCCTTGCTACTTAGAGGTCAGTTCTCAGAATTGGCTGCCTCAGCTCCAGCCATGTCAGTGCCTTCCCTCTGGCCAGCCTAACAGAAATTTAAGGAGGTCTGTTTCTAAGAAACGTCCCCAATATTCAAGTGTCTATGAAATGCAAGTAAGATCCAGGTGTGACTGGAACATAAATTAGGCAGCAGTGAGGTATGTGCATCAGTCTATTTTGGGGTGCAAATCACTAAGGTTTTGGGCCCGTGGAAGGGTGTTAAGCTCCTGCAGGAAGTGTTCCCTAAATATTTTTTCGCTAAGTCCTGAATTATAGTCTATCAGACAGGATCTTGAACAGAAATCTCAGTCATGGTAATACCGCTATATACTTTTTAAAAGCAGGAGTTAAAGTATTAGAGGAACCAAGGTGAAATGAATTCATGTTTCTTCTCAGTTTTGACTTTCTGCAATTCAGGCACACTTTAGGGGTCAGTCTCTGAAGGTCAGCTAAAGGAAACAGAAGAGAAAAAGAAGTTCCTAAAAAAAAAAGACTTGTATTAGGAAGACAAAACCACGATGTTTCTAAAAGTGTGGATTGATAAAATGGAGACTTCCTCCAGGAGATTTTCAAATGAAATTTTTAAAATCTTTATAATGACCCTTTCTGTAACCTGGAGAGCAAATGCACAAAATAATGAAAGTATTACAATTATAATGCTCCTTACCCAGAAGCTTAATGCAATGTGGTGAGAATTTAGACAGTGTCCACCGCCATGTTTCTTATGGAATCGTAACTACCTCAAGACCTTTGGTCGAGTTTTATGGTATGGTCAACTTTTAACCAAAACTGATAAGAATTTCTAGGACAGACAAACGTCTTCTCAACTGAACTTACTCCGCTAGAATATTTAGACGTACTTTTTGTGTTGAGGCAGGTAGTTTGTCTCAAAGAGGCCTCTGCTTAAAGGAATATATGTTATTTGGGAAATGCTATCACGGTTAACCATGAATTACATGATCAAGCTGGTTGGCTGATGAGTCGTTTTGGCAAAGATCTGGGGGAATGAGACATACGACAAATAAATTTTGACAAGTTAAGGAAGGGAACAAAAATCCTGAGGTCGGGGGGCTGCCTGGGGTGGGGAAGCTCTGCAGTGAGGAGCACCGGAGCGGCTGTTTGGGGTACTGAAAACCAAGCTAGTCTCCAGGTCTGGCCCTACTGGGACTCATCGAACATTTTTTGCCAACAGCTTAGTTTCCTTTGAAAGTACATAGAAGCTTGAAGTTCGTTTGCTTTAAGCTTCAGGCATGATGTTTATGACCCAAGGAGTGTGAATTAGGCTCTTACTGTTCAAAAGGCAAAGTTTGGGTCTCCAGATAGGTGGCATTCTACCAGGCAGGGGCTTGCATAGCACCTAGAATTCAGTCACCTCTGAAAATGGAGCCGCTTCCTCCCAGGAAGTGATGTTATCCACATTCGAGTCCTGGAGATGAGCTAGTCTATCTCCATTTCTGCACTTTTATCTTATCTTAGCTAGCCAAGTTGTAGAACTGTGATGATTAAATCAGCAAAGTATTCTGGGGGTAAAATGTTTACAACATGAAAGTAAATTCACCTCTAAAAGGGGATAGTTTCTCTCGCTCTTAGAGTTTGTACAGTTTCCCTGGATGTATATTTAGTTTCAGTGCCCTACCCACAAAACTTTGGGAAAACACACTATACACTTGAAACCCTCAGATAATGCTTGTTGAGGATTAGTTTAGGCTGAACAGATGAGTAACCTGCTGCTCAGAGAGCTTAACTGCTTGTCCAAACTAGAAACAAATGAAACTAGGGTTTGAACTCAGGTCTATCTGGCTGTAAAAACCAACCACATTTCTACTATCCCATGCTTGATAAGAGCAAACTTCGGTAAGTTGGTAGCTATGGTGGGGGCAGGACAGGAAGATGTTTCTGGCATCTGGGGAGGGAGGAATTCCTTCTCATTCTTTTTTTGTCTCAAAAACCTGTGGTTCACTACATCAGTTTTGAGTGATCTGGGAAACGCTCTTTCTATCTCACTGCCCCCATCTGTCCAAGTAGAGGGTAGAACCAGATTACCTCTCAGGACCCTGCTGGCCCTGATTTAATGTTTGTTGGACCAGAGGAGAGCCAGTGGGCCATTCTGTCTGTGTGTTAGATACGGGTTGGGTTTGCCTCTGTATCACAGATTGGCCAAATCTCTTTTCTCTTCTTAGGCACACAGCTGAATTGTATTTCCCAGCCCCCTTGCATCTGTGTGGGGTCATGTGACTAAGTTCTCACCAATGAATGCAAGGGCTGATTGATGTGTCATTCTGAGGCCAAGGCAGCTGAGAGCAGTTAGGCCTTGTCCAGCTCCCCTTTCCCCTTCCACAACAAGCTTGGAGACGATGTGATGTGGATAGCGGCATTCCCAAGATGGAAGAAGACTGGATTCCTGAGTCAGTGCTTGGTGGAGAGCTGCCAAGGGAGCTGCCCAACCAGGACATCTCTGCATTAGACTTTGTATGAGTGGAAAATACAACTTAACGTTAAGCCAAATACAACTTTAGATACCTTAATGTTAAGATATTTGGGATTGCTTGTCACAGCAGCTATTGCTAATCACTTTGACTAATACAGCCATCCAGTGTCCATTTCCCTTTCTGAGGGACATAGCATCATTTTCCGTCCATATGCTCCAGAGAATATGTAAGTAATACAGGCCTGGTCAGTCGGAGCATTGCATCCCCCTAGCCATAGTGATTGGTTTTAAAATGGGCATTTGAGCCAAGCAGAGCCTTTTGACTGGATCTGAACCTATGATTAGAATGCAAGCTGCTGA
This sequence comes from Aethalodelphis obliquidens, assembly GCF_003676395.1. Classification (NCBI taxonomy): domain Eukaryota; kingdom Metazoa; phylum Chordata; class Mammalia; order Artiodactyla; family Delphinidae; genus Aethalodelphis; species Aethalodelphis obliquidens. The sequence continues at coordinate 3,125,674 of NW_020837966.1, forward strand.
GGGCTTCCGCATGAGGACAGTGTAGCCTTAGAAGACAGCAGAGTCAAGAGACAAGGAGAGTGAGATTGGGGTGACCTACTGGCACTGCCTAAGACCCTGGGTTCAATCACACTTGATCTGCCCTAGGTTATTTCAGTTGCCTAAACCAATAAATTTGATCCCTCTTTTGATTAGGTTATCTTGGGTTGGGTTTTTTGGTCACTTGTGACCAAGAGTATTGATTTATACAGGCAGTAAAGACGAGGAGGGTCAATTTTCTACATTTTCTATGTCATCCATCTTTATCCACTCAACTTCAGCACAAGTGAATGAATGAATGGCCATAGAGGCTGGAGTCATGGGCAGAGTGAACTACGATTCAGCCAAAACACTAGGACAGTTGGTAAAAGGTCTTAAAGTTACATCACTGAGTTGTTTTCTATATAACATTTGAAAATGGGATGTATTAGAGCAAATGATTATAACTTTAAGTTACATAATGCGTATGTATTACAACATAGAATGTACAAATAAAGGCAAAACCTGTAAATTATTTGATGGCTTTCTTTGACAATCAGCAGTAGCCTAGCTTGAATTCTTTCTGAATGCTGAGGCTCAATTATCATTGCTGGAGTGATTGTACCATTATAGTTAGGTTTGGTTTGGAAGCTTTAGTAATTGTGAGAGAAGAGAAAATGGTCTTTATAAGGCAGAAAATAATATATATATTTCAGTAAGTATTTTCAGTATTGAGTCTTCCTTGGTCCATTTCAAATTCATATGATCTGTGATAGTTCCTTACTCAGCCAGATTCAGAATGAATAGCAAAATTGCAAAATTTATGACGGAAAACTCAACTCAAATTGGTTACTAGGAGAGAGTAATAGCTCTACTAAACTGAGAAGACCAGATGTGAGGTCAGTATTGATCCAGATAGTAAGATGCAATCCTCCCAGGCCCATTTTCCCCAATTCCTCCAGTTTTTTTCATGGAGCAGCCTCTGCAGGCTTCACTCAGCAGTCCTGGCAGGCCAGCTTTCTCTCGGGCAGCAGCAAGATGGCTAGAGAACACCTCACCATAAAAGATACATAGATGGCCAATAAGCAGAAAAAAAGATGCTCCACATCATATGTCAACAGGGAAATACAAATTAAAATAACAGTGATAGGACTTCCCTGGTGGCGCAGTGGTTAAGAATCCACCTGCCAATGCAGGGGACACAGGTTTGAGCCCTGGTCCAGGAAGATTCCACATGCCACGGAGCAACTAACCCGTATGCCACAACTACTGAGCCTGCGCTAGAACCTGTGAGCCACAACTACTGAAGCCCGCGTGCCTAGAGCCCGTGTTCCGCAACAAGAGAAGCCACTGGAATGAGAAGCACGTGCACCTCAACGAAGAGGAGACCCCGCTCTCTGCAACTAGAGAAAGCCCACGCGCAGCAACGAAGACCCAACGCAGCCAATAAATAAATAAATATATTAAAAAACAAAACAATGATACACCACTACACACCTATTAGAATTGCCAAAATCTGGAACACTGACAATACCAAATGCTGCCCAGGATGCAGTAAAACTACTCTGTATGACACTATAACAGTAGATATATGTCATTGTACATTTGTCCAAACCCATAGAATGTACACCACCAAGAATGAACCCTCATGTCAACTGTGGACTTTGTGTGATGATGATGTATCAATGTGGGTTCACTGATTGTAATAAATGTACTGCTATGGTGTGGGATGTTGATGGCGAGGGCAACTGTGCATGTGTGAGGCAATATGAGAAATCTGTTTCTTCCTCTCAGTTTTGCTGTGAATTGAAAACTGTTCTGAAAAATATAATCTTTTTTTAATAAATTTATTTATTTTACTTACTTATTTTTGGTTGCATTGGGTCTTTGTTGCTGCACGTGGGCTTTCTCTAGTTGTGATGAAAGGGGGCTACTCTTTGTTGCAGTGGCTTCTCTTGCTGCGGAGCATGGGCTCTAGGTGCGCAGGCTTCAGTAGTTGTGGTGTGCGGGCTCAGTAGTTGTGGTGTACGGGTTTAGTTGCTCCGCGGCATGTGGGACCTTCCCAGCCCAGGGCTCGAACCCGTGTCCCCTGCATTGGCAGGTGGATTCTTAACCACTGCGCCACCAAGGAAGTGCTGAAAAACATAATCTTAAAAAAAAGATAGCTACAGGGCTTCCCTGGTGGCGCAGTGGTTGAGAGTCCGCCTGCCGATGCAGGGGACGTGGGTTCGTGCCCCGGTCCGGGAAGATCCCACATGCCACGGAGTGGCTGGGCCCGTGAGCCATGGCCGCTGGGCCTGTGTGTCCGGAGCCTGTGCTCCGCAACGGGAGAGGCCACGACAGTGAGAGGCCTGCGTACCGCAAAAGAAAAAAAAAAAATAGATAACTACAGAGTTCCAGACTTTAACATCATTGCAATGTACTCTCAAGGCTGAGAGAGAGGGTCTCTTGGACCAGCTTTTGCAGAAGAACAGAAATCACTTCTTTGCTGGAAAGACTCAGAGATTCCTCCTCATGCCCTTGTGTTTCACTGGCTAAGTGCTGTCTGCAGAGGGTCAGGAGTACTTGTTGGCCTAAGCCAATCTGGAGTTTCAGCATCACCTAAATCACATGGCTGGGCAGGAAGGAGGATGGTTTCCCAGGAAGAGGGTGAATGAGTGATGGGCAGTAGATAACAGATGTTCTCTGTAAAGGGGAATTTTATTTTCTTCCCTGAAACAAATATCCCCATTTCTCAAAGTTCTGTAGCATTTCTCTGAAGAGCCATTTAATTTTGGTCCACTGAACTTGTCCCTAAGGGACACAGAGAATCCACAATAAACATTACTGAAAGAAAGACCACCGGTAAAAGTAACACTAGTTGTAATGGTAAGTCCCCATGTTTCAGTGGCTGAACACATCAGAAGTTAGTTCTTGCTCCTCTAAAGGGGCTGGATTGGCAGGTGGTTTATCACACTCTGATTGAGAGATCCAGGTGTCTTCTGTCTTGTGCCTCAGCCAAAGACCTAGAATTCTTCACTTCCAGATAATAGATTGGAAAAAGAGTGAAGCATTGCCTGTAGGAGGTTTTTCTATATATCACTTCTCACATTCTGTTGGGCAGAACTCAGTTTCAAGGCTATGCCTTAACTGCAAAGGGAGACTGGGAAATGTAGTTGAGAAGAGTGTCCAGGAAAAAAAAAGCCATAAAAAAGAAAAAAAGGAAGACAATGGAAGAAATTCCATTCACCTAGTGCATTTGCTGATAAAGAAAATCTTTATCTAAATTAAAATGTATTACTAAAACAATAGGTGAGGATAGCTGCAGATTACATGCTAACATTATTTAAAATTTGTTAAAAGTTGATCCAAAAATAGATAATAAGGATCTACTGTATAACAGGGAACTATACTCAATACTCTGTAATGGCCTATATGGGAAAAGAATCTAAAAAAGAGTGGATATATGTATATGTATAACTGATTCACTTTTCTGTATACCTGAAACTAACACAACATCATAAATCAACTATACTCCAATAAAAATTTTAAAAATAAAAAAATATTTTAAAAACTAAAGTTGATCCATATGGAGCTGACCTGCATAAATTGCAGTTTCACACAGTTCAACTTAATGACAATTCAACATGAAATCTAGGAAATGGTGATGTTGAAAACATACTGGGAGTAACTTCCATTGAGTATTCGGGGATCTTTATTTCTGAAACAACTTTTCTGAGGTATAATTTACACATGGTAAAATGCTGGTAATTCAGGTGTATAGTTTGATGGGTTTTAACAACCTTATTACATTTTTTGATAAGGAAAGTGTCCAGGGAAGTAGGTCTATACTACCACTATACAAAGGAGAGTATTGAGGGGATGTCTGGAAACTTCTGTAAAGCAATTTCTCTTTCTTTGAGTTATTAATAGTGAAGAAGGAATTTTGTCCAAAACCCTTAGATTAATGCTTCAGTTCACTTAACTAGAACAGATGTGACTTTAGCCTGAGTAGCAAGAGTACTTCCAGGCTCCAGGATGAGCGTAAGTACCACATTCCTGATAAACCACATACACCACAGGTAAGAGCTTAGGCTTTGGCATCAAATAGATCTGGGGTTGAATTCTGGTTCTGCCACTTTCAATCCATGTTAACGTTGGGTATTCTGAGCCTCAGTTTTCTCTTCTGCAAAGTGGGACTAATAACAGCACCTACTTGTTGGAGTTAGTATGAACATTAAAAGATATAATGCATGAAAGCACTTAGTACAATGACCAGCACCTAGTAAGTGCTTAATTTCCATTAGCTGCTATTAATAGTTATTTATCGTCCATTAGAAAAATACCCATTCTTGGAGAATAACTGGTTTTATACACTATATGCCACTGAAAGGCCCCTGAAGAAATCATGCTCAGCTTGACTTCTGCAGCCTTTTTTATTCACCGTCCCATTATTTTTTATAAGATATTCTGAATTCCCTGTGGAAACAAGAACCATAGTAACAAGCTTTCAGCTTCATTTTGCTTCTGAGATGATCATTAATGGAGTTATTTTGATACTTTTTTTTTTTTTTTTACCAGACAGCCTTAAGCTGTAACTACAAATGCTTTTTCAAAATTCCCTGATTTATTTTTCTGTTCAGCTGAACTTTTGTGTCTTTGTCTTTATATGTTTTTGATGAATGGATGATGCTGTCTTTAGATGTTCTCAAACATCCTGGGCACATTAAAATCCCCTCAATGGCTTTCATCAAATGGAGTGCAAGAAGGGGAAATCCAAGAAAGGCTCTGTTTCCTGAGACACCCATGCACATGCTAAGGGACTGGTGTTAGGGAAATTTACAAAGTCAGCCTCTGATTATAAATATTCTTCCTTAAGGAGTAAGGAAAAAAAAAAAAGCAAAAGAGAAACACACATTTACTTCAAAGAACTCCTGTATGAGTAAAGGGAAAGTAGCCTCATTGCTTTGATCCTTTCACTGAGAGAAACAACATGAAAAGAAAAGAGAAAACAAGACTCAGAATATGGGCTTTTGTTGAGAGCATCATTAGGAGCATTTATTGGCTGCAGCAAATACATATTGCAGCTCTGGAGCATTCAGCGAGGCCTTACCAGCTTCCGCCTGGAAGGCCAGGCCGTTGACTCTGGGCCGCACTCTGGTTTTCTAAGTGAGAGAGCAGGTCTCAAATCTCCTTGACCTCTGGTGAGTTCAGAATTTAGAAATAAACTTGGGTTTTTTCCCAAGACTTTGGTTTGTGTACCTTTGGTAAACACTGTCTGATTTCGTTTTGCCCCTTGAAGAGAAAAGCTCTTCAAAAAGCTGATGAAAAGCCTTTTTGCACATTGGCTTCTTCAAAACAACATTGTGATGAGTTAAGTGCAAACAAATCAGGATCAGATGAATTACATTTTCCCTTTAAAATACAGACTTGAAGAGATTTAAGGGGGTGGGAAGTGTTTTTTAAAAGTGTTCTTCAGATCCAGAGTCCTGAGCGGTAGTCAATATGGACAGAATTTGCCTCTCTATGCTTCTAGGACAGTATTTCTCAACTGGTGTGCATGGCCTCAATTCCTTCCAGGTAAACCTTCAAATTTTGATGAATGTGTAAGGTTAATTTGTCCTGCAATGAGGAAATTCCCAACACAGTGACACTGAAGAGACCTAGAACGAGGTACTAGGTACAATTTAACAGGAAACTGGCATCAAAGACAGATTGAGTAATTTGGGGACTGTGTGAGATTTTTGCTTCGTGAGCATATAAGAGGGTGTGGTCAGGGCAAGACACAGCTCTCCTCAAAGAACCCTGCTGTAATTTCCATGAAGGTTGAAGCTCCAGGGTTCCTCTAGAACTGGGTGCCCATTGCCAGCATGGAGTTAGCCCAATGACAAATCATTAACGGTCACATGAAATAAAGATTGAATAAACTAGTCATACAGCAGCCAAGGGTGGTCACATTAGGCAGGGTCCTCCAGAGAAGCAGAACCAATAGGATATATATTTATATACAAAATATATGTTCTATTATACATAATATTATAAAAGGAGATTTATTATAATGAATTAGCTCAGGCAATTATGGAGGAAGAGAAGTCCCATCATCTGCCTTCTGCAAGGTGAAGACCCAGGAAAGCTGGTGGCATAATTCAGTGTGAGACTGAAGGCTTGAGAACCAGGGGAACTGATGGCATAAGTTCCAGCTCAAGGGCAGGAGAAGATTAGATGAGGTGCCCCAGTTCAAGTAGTGAGACAGAAAAAAAGGGCGGGGTGGGGGGGGGAATTCCTCTTTCCTCTGCCTTTTTTTCTATTTAGGTCCTCAACAGGTTACATGATGCCCACCCAACACTGGGGAGGGTGATCTACTTACTGAGTCAAGTGCTAATCTCATCCAGAAACAGACACACTCAGGTATAGTGTTTAATCCAGACACTCCATAGCCGGTCAAGTTGAAACACAAAATTAACCATCACAGTGACCAAGAGACTAAGCTCTGTCAAGAGGCCTGCTTTCTAATTAGGACAGAAAACCAAAAGGCTAAGAACCTTTGTTTTGAACAAGATCAATCCCTGTCTTTTTACGGTCTTCTAAAATGTATGTATTTTCTTGCCTTACCTCCTCTCCTGGCCTGGAAGCTTGTTGAGGGCAGAGTACGTGTCTAACTTGGGTTTTTCCTCCCCTAGAGTGACTGGTGCATGGCATGTGACACTAAATGATTCTGAACCCATGAAAGAATCTAGGCCATCGTCATCTTCGTTACGTTCATCATCACCATTTTTTCTCCTTCATTGCTTTCATTTTATGTCAAGATAGTGTGGTTCCAGTTTCTAAGTACAGTCATGGGCATGATCCCATTGGAGGTACATGTTTGTGCTGTCCATCTGCTGTGGTTAGAATTTACAGAGTGGTCTGCATTGGCCCTTCTTTTCTTGCCACTCTTCAGTTCTTGCCAACAGCTCTGTTGGTGCTCCAGGCACATCTTCAGGCATGGGCAGCTTTAGATGTAGCTAGGTGACATGTCTCAGGAAACAAAAGCTAGTATTTATTAGTTAAGTCACTTAGCAAAAATAAATAATTCAAACAAAAGCCAATTTTTAAAAAAGGGACTAAAGTTACATTGTATTTGGTTGGAATACTGTGCATCCACCCTGTTGTGATCAATGTTTACAGTGCAGAAATGCCCCAATTGTTAAATGTCATATTCATCCCTTATCGCTCTTAACATGGTAACAAAGAACTGATGGTGAAAGCAACCTTCTCATCCCACTGAGGTCAGGGCAAAGAAAGATATATTTTTTTGCAACAGGTCTTGCCCTTGAAAAGAGCCACAAATGCCTTTTTTTCTTTTTTTTTTTTTTTTTGTGGTACGCGGGCCTCTCACCGCTGTGGCCTCTCCCACTGCGGAGCACAGGCTCCGGACGCGCAGGCTCAGCGGCCATGGCTCACCGGCCCAGCCGCTCCGCGGCATGCGGGATCCTCCCGGACCGGGGCACGAACCCATGTCCCCAGCCTCGGCAGGCAGACCCCCAACCACTGCGCCACCAGGGAAGCCCCACAAATGCCTTTATTTCATCATTTCTGACTCTTTCCTGGTTTTCAAAGATCTTAACTCTCTTCTTTCTCTTTGGCTTCTTCCATCAAAAGTATAAAGTAGAGGTTCATGGAGTCCTAGACCTAGCTCTTTTGTCTTCAGATAACTCATTTGGGTAAACTTGGGTGAGTAAATTCAAATAACTCCTACTTAAAGGAAGAGAGCTGCTTTGAGCCTGTTCTGAAATGAACAATGTTTGTGGCCTTTTTCTTTTAAATATTGAAAAATTATTTTTAAATTTAACTTTTAAATTTCTATTGTTTTTCTTTATGGGGCCTTTTAAAGGAAAAATGATCCGAGAACCACACTCTTACCGCCACCAAAGTATGGAGTTTTACTATTTGTATTACAATATTACTTAAATGTATATTGCAGAAAAATAGATATAAATTTATGTTTGTAGTTCTTATAAACCATAAAAGAAAAAACAAATGTACAGGTTAAAAACCAATCAATCAAGCGAATAAAACTCAAACTAACCACATTAATGTGAAAGATGATATAGTTTTTCTGGAACTAAATCACTGCTCAAAACAAGATGCTGACCACCTTGGCTTTTGGGGAGCTTTCTTGGCACAAATGCAGCCCTTCGGTGGTATGTCCAACTTGGTTCTTTACTGCCTAGCCCTTGACAACATAGTACTATTGGGTACCAAGATAAATGTAACCACAAATGCAAATTTGGGCTTTGGCACTGCCTTGTATAGGTTGGCCATCCAGGTAATACAGAATATGCTAGTATTAATATTTTTTATCATCAACCTGAAAACTCCAAATTAAAAACTCCCCTTTAGAAAGTTCATAGGTACCTATAAATTCACTCCAGTAACCCAGTAAATATAGGTGTAGAGTTAAACTATTTAACTCAAGCTTAGAATGAAAAGGTTTTGATTATAACACAATGAACATTTTTAGGATGATTTTGTACTTGTGTAAGGACTTCATTCAGCTTACTTATCATTTACCAAATGGGGAATGAGTGTTTCAACAGGAGCATAAAAGGTCTTTGAAGGAATTCAAGCTCTCTTTTCCTTTTTTTTCCTTCTATACAATCAGTATAGGCTTGGTTATGCTGCACTAACAAATAACCCCCGAAGGGCAGTGGCTTAACTTAACAAAATGCATTTCTCCAGTGCTGGTTGGAAGTGGGCCTCTGCTCATTGTTGGTTCCTTAAGGATTCAGGCTGATGGAGGTTTGACCTTGAAATGTGCTTCCACCATCTCCCTGGCTAGGGGATGTGGTGTAATGACTCATGCTTGGTTCTCTAAATTCCAACCTAGAAGTGACACAATTACTTGTATCTATAAACCATTGGCCACAGAAAGTTACATGGCCATCCTAACTTCAAAGAAGTAGTGTAGTCCTACCACGTGCTCACAGAGGGGAGAACTAGAATGTTTGTAGCCAACCCTAGTGCCCACTACCTCTTACTTTATCATCTCTCACTCATTACAGAGGCAGGACCTGCAGGAGGAGGTATTGCCTCTGATCTATCTGTTAGGCTGTCTGGCTTTGTTATCCAAAACTGCCCCTGACATCTTAGAAAGTAAATAGTTAGTGTGAAAATAACAAGGTCTATTTATTACTTTTGAAAAAAAAGGAAGAAGTACATAGTTGAGGAAAGGTTCAACAAAAATGCAAATTTTATATTTAAAGAATTAATAAACATGATACGATCTCCCCTCCTAGAATAGAGCTTATCTCAAATGACTCTGGCAGTAGGAAGGTAAGCTTTGGAATTTGAATCCTGTAGTAGATACTGGTCAACAAACAGGGCTCCAAAATCCTTTGAGGTACATGGATCATTCAGGGGTGCTTTGTAATTATGAATTTTTTGGTAACTATAGTTATAGAGGGAAAAAAACCTCCATGAGTATTTAGTATTTTCAGTTTTGTACTTTATTTTTAAGTGGAAGTGGGGATCAAGGATAATTATGCATGTAGTTTGTATTTAAATAAGGCATGTGCGTGGAAATATTTAATTTTCCCCTCAGAAATCAGTTTCAATCACAATGTTGAAATGTGCCATTAAGAGTACCTCATGCTATGATAATTAAATATTATGTTTTCCAAAGATGCTAAATGATATCTCCTGAGGGTCTCAAACTTTGCAAGTTTCTCTCTTTTATATAATGGGGCTTTGAAATGAGCAAGCATAACTATTTTATAAATTGAGGATTTAAAATGAAAATTGGACATACTCATGCTCTCAAGATATTTTATTCTATTATAAGACCAATGATAAATCCTTAACTGTCTGGATACAGTACATAAAGACTAGAAATGTTTCTCTTTTCCAATAGACTATGTTAGATATGCTACTTTTTAGTTTTATTTTGGCTATTATATTTTAATAAATGAAATTAGCCTCTTTTGTGACAGGTGATGTAAATTTAGGTGGAAAACATTGTTCTACTGCCTTTGATGTCTAATTATAAAGTAAAGACTATTCATTGCAGAAAAATCAGGAAGTACTGAAGAACATACAGAGCCCAGCCGAACAGAATTAAAAACCTAGCAGTCATCTCCCTACCTAGGAGCAAGCATTTAATATAGTATTTTTCTTACCAGTCTTTCCTTTAGCGTGTGTGTTTGTATGTGTGTGTTTGTTGTACTCACAGGCGCTTAACTCTATTGGGATCATGTGTGAGGAGTTCTATTTTCTATGTTTTTCATTTAACATTAGAATATTTTGGGTGGTGGTGGTAGTGAGGAATTTATCAGGTTCTGTTCCAAAAACTTTTTCTCAGAATTATGCACTCTGCACCCAAATTTCAGAGCACTGTTCTTCTTGGGATAAAGGCAACAATCCTTATGCACAAGGATGTATCCAGCATGATGCCTTTGGGAGCAAGCATTAGAAAATCTGGCTGAAATTGGCTTGAACAACAAGAATATTTATTATCTTGCATTGTAAGAGGTCTAGACGTAATTCAGCCTTCAGAGTTGCTTGATTTTGCGACACTGCGTGGTCAAGGACCAAGGTTCTTCCCGTCTCTCCTCTTCGCTGTCCACCCAATTGGCTTTATCCCATGGCTGACAACAGCAATTAGGTCAACAGGCTTCCTGCTTTATGCCTAGAGGGAGAGAGAAAGGCCTCTTCCCCATCAAGGAATGAAAACCTGGGCTTCCCAGGTGGCGCAGTGGTTAAGAAGCCGCCTGCCAATGCAGGGGACCCGGGTTCGATCCCTGGTCTGGGACGATCCCACATGCCGTGGAGCAACTAAGCCTGTGCGCTACAACTACTGAGCCTGTGAGCCACAACTACTGAAGCCTGCACGCCTAGAGCCCGCACTTTGCAACAAGAGAAGCCACCGCAATGAGAAGCCCACACACCGCAACAAAGAGTAGCCTGCGCTCTCTGCAACTAGAGAAAGCCCACGTGCAGCAACAAAGACCCAACACAGCCAAAAATAAAAATTAATTTTTTAAAAAAGGAATGAAATCCCTCCCATCATTTGGGGGTCCAGTTGGTCCAGTTTAGGTTACCTGGCACCATTAGCAGTTGTCTCATGCAGGGCTTAAACCTGGGATAGGGAAGGATTGACTTAGATCTGCTGGAACCCATCCTCGGAGCTGAGGATGCATCATTTAAGCTATATGGAGGAGGTTGAATACCTAAAGAAATTTGAATTCTACTGGGAAAGGTAGGATAGATGCTGGATAGGCATATGATGTTGTTCAGCAAAAAGGCCCCTTATAATGTCTCCCTACCCTAGTCATGTTCTAATCTTACTTTGCACCATGTTCTCCCACCACTTTTTTTTTTTGCGGTACGCGGGCCTCTCACTGCTGTGGCCTCTCACTGCTGTGGCCTCTCCCATTGCGGAGCACAGGCTCCGGACGCACAGGCTCAGCGGCCATGGCTCACGGGCCTAGTCGCTCCGTGGCATGTGGGATCTTCCCGGACCGGGGCACGAACCCGTGTCCCCTGCATCGGCAGGCGGACTCTCAACCACTGCGCTGCCAGGGAAGCCCCCACCTCTTTCTTGATTCCAGTTTCTAATGAGGTGGTCATCTTCTCTACCTCGGGGCCTTTGCACATGCTATTTCCTCTTCCTGGGCTGCTCTTCACTTCTCTCCTCTTTTTTCTTAGTTAACTCCTACTCATTCTTCAAGGGTCAGCTCAGCACTCACCCTGACTAGGTCAAACGCTTTATTCTTCTCCTTTCTAGCACTTGTTAGTGTTTAGTCTTTAGTGAATAGTGTGGTTTTTTCTTTTTTTTAGGCTAGTATTTATTTTTTCTCACTAACATTAGGCTCCCTCAGGGCAGAGATGAATGCACCATTTTATTTCCTGGCCCTAACATAGTGCCTGAAATGTGTAAGGTGCTCAATATATAATTTCTAAATAAAAAATGAGCAACCGAAGCTAATTTTAAACAGAGGTTAGATGCCAGTATATCAAGATGAAATTTAATGTTCAAAATATCAAGTAAGTGCTTATTCATTTTTATTTCAAGTGTTTTCTTACATAGTAACGGAGATAGTACAATAGGAGGAGTTCAGGATGTGGAGGCTGGGGCTTAGAGGGGATATACCAACTGTCTGCAATACCAGGCGATTAAATGAAAACTTAACACATTATTGTGGCAGATCTCATGGGATTGCTTAGGACAAAAGATAGTCTCTTTTCCCTTGGTTACTTTGTCACCTGAGGAATCTCCTTTTTCCTATGAGGAAAGAGATAACCACGGATATAGATTATGATGAGAAATAATACAATCATGATGTGGAGTTTCTTGTGGGTAGTATTTTTCTGTTTCATCTAATGAAAAAATATAGCTGTTGTGTTAAGAAATTAAAGAGTTTGTTTCAAACCTTTAATATTCATGAAGAATACTGTTTACTAGAATGCTAATAACTCACTAGGTTTCAAAGAATTAATATCAAACGTCTATCAATAAAAATACTAACCCAAATGGCCATGGAGGGAATATATAGAAGAAATCCATTTTGTACAGGAAAACCATTGCTTAGTATTTTCCTATATATTTAAACACTCTTTGTTTATATTATTTTAATGTCTGCCTACTCTCTCATGTCTGAACATATCATATCTAACCTTAAGACATTTCATTTTGCCCCCATCTCTTGCTTTGTAAGTAATTCTCAGACGACCATCTCAGCATAAATCCACATTCCAGGTTATGTCCTCCAGACAGATCCTCAGAAATAGCATTACTGGGATCTCTCCTTTTAATGTCCAGCTTTGAAAGCCTTCTGTGAATTCAGTGTTCTAAAAGTGAGTTGGCTTACCACCAGTCTGAAATCGGAGAAGAATAAGCAGGGGAGGTGAGGTGTCTAGCTCAGGACATTGCACTGATTCACTGGCGACATCCAATAAAGGAGGACTCTGCAATTGTGCCTGGGGTGGGGACATTGGGATCTGCCCAGATATGCCAATTGCCAGAGAGATGGCTGTGTCCGAAAAAACAAGGAAATTTCCTGCCCAGGCCCCAGTGTGTGAGAGCCCTGAGGGAAACTCAGGTGAAGTCCATGTCAGCATTTTATCTTTAAATATTGGACTTGGAATGTGATCAGTCAGCAAGCCACAGGGAGGAAGTATAAATAAAACATGTCCCTTGCAAAGAGGGCAAAGCTGCAATTTGCCAAGTGCACTGTAATTGTTTCTGGTTAATTATCTCAGTGGTGAGCTGGGAGCACCAAAGGCACACATTTACATCCATATTGTGGACAAAAATAATGCCACTCCTTGGATGATCCTGATTTTGCTGTTGAGAGGCGGACAATGCATTCCCATGGCCCTTGGATGGTAAGTGATGGATGGTGACCTCAAACAGCTCCTCTTTTTGGGTAGTCAATTTTTTTTTTTTTTTTTTGGCTGCATTGGGTGTTCGTTGCTGTGCACGGGCTTTCTCTAGTTGTGGAGAGCGGGGGCTACTCTTTGTTGCGGTGTGCGGGCTTCTCATTGCAGTGGCTTCTCTTGTTGTGGAGCACGGGCTCTAGGCACATGGGCTCTAGGCGTGCGGGCTTCAGTAGTTGTGGCTCACAGGCTCTAGAGCGCAGGCTCTGTAGTTGTGGCGCATGGGCTTAGCTGCTCCGCGGCATGTGGGATCTTCCCAGACCCGGGCTTGAACCCGTGTCTCCTGCATTGGCAGGCAGATTCTTAACCACTGCACCACCAGGGAAGTCAATTTTTATCATCATTGTAAGTACTTATAATAATTATGTTACTATAATTATTATATATTTAACATATAATAATTATATTGCTATAATCAATAATAAGTACTAATAATTACAATAATACTAAATGCAGTCACTGGACTAAGTACTTTAGCACATGCATTAGCTCACTGAATGCTCAAAACAACCCTAAGAAGGAAGATTTTTTTCCCTAATTTTCAGACTTGGCACCTGAAGCTTAGAGAGGTTCAGTGACTTGCTCAAGGTCACACAGCTCACACTGAATCCCATTTGTTATGCTGGGATCCAGAGAATTTTCTCTTAAGGACTGTAGCAGACACCTTGGTGCCCCACCTAGATCTCCTGGGACCCTTTTTACCATTCACTGCACCCATCCCCCAATTGCTGGAGGTGCTTTTGTTAATAGTGCACACCTGATGCCTTTTTGGGAGCATTGCCCTTCAGAGGCAAGAGCCAATTTTCCTGGAAGTACCTGAAAATAACGGCCCCCACGTTGGACCAACCCATAGCTAATAACTAGCTGGTGTAGAAGTATAAAAGCCCAGCAACCTCGTTTTGAGGTGGTTCAAATTCTGTAATGCAGTTTGCGGTTGGACTTGGAGCTCTCCGCAGGATCAAGCTATGATTAGACGTCACCTGAAACTACAGTCTTGCTTAATTTCTTCTCCTTCCCTATCCTTCTTCCTTCCTTCCCATACAGGTTCTTTGGAGATCACTCCCTTAATAAATGCCTTTTACACCATCCCCTTCTCAGGCTCTGCTTCTAGGAAGCCCGACCAAAGACAGCCACTACACAAAGTGGGCTCCTAGTAAGTCTGTTGATTTGCTGAAGGCATCCTTCCCACTGAAGCAGTATCACCTTGTCTGTATGACCTTGGGTAAGTCCCTTACATCTCAGGGCCTCGTGTCCCTTCTCTGAAAGATGAGAGGAATAAATCGGATGGTCCCCAGAGCCTCTTCTAGTCCTGAGAACCACTGACGTTTCCACTTTCTAAAAATCCATTTGTCTATAGATAGCTTTATGTCTGTGCCTGAAGAGGGACATTGGTTTGGCAGCTTGCGCCTGGTGGGAAGGCTCCCAGATAGTGTGAACTTTTTTTCCCACTGTCTCCATCTCCACCACAGGGGACTCCTGAAGAGACTGGAGCCTACTAGCTGCTTCTGTGTGTGACCCTATGGGCAGGAGTATCTAGTTCCAGAAAGTCTGGAACGTCTTTAAGAAGAAATGGTATTCCTAGGTTAGGCAAGAAGGGTGGCATCCCCCGGGCAGGCAAGTTACTGTTTGGGGTAGGGGTGCTGAGGGGGAATATTCCATGCTTGGAATTGTAAGGTGAGCGTAGGGAATAGATCATGGCGTTTATCAAGATGCAGGTCACCAGTGACTTTGACAAGAGTAGATTCAATGCAATTCACCCTGACTGAAGTGAGTTAGAAAATAACAGGAGGTGAGGAAGTGGAATGAGGGGGACAGGCCATCCCTGGAAGGAGGAGGGCAGTGCACATGGTCCAGCTAACAAGGTTGGTGGACTAGATATAAGGATGACAGGGTCCCGCTCTTCCAAGTGTCCTTCTAAACAATCATAAGCTGTGAAGGAGAAAGGGTAGAAAATGGGATGATTTAAAGGAAAAGGAGAAGTTCTGAAAATGTTGTCTAGGGCTAGGAAGCAGATTTCCTAGTGAAACTGCCAGGCAGTGTGAAGATACAGAGTTTTGTAGTTGTAGTGAGACCTGTTAACATGGAATATTTCCCTACAGCCAAATTCAGCTGCTCATGTGCAGAGTTGGGGGGGGGGGGTTGGGTTTAGCTAGAATTGGGGTTTTGCTAAAGTGATTTGATAAAAGTGATAGAGAGGTAGGAATCTGAGGATAGAGTGAAGAAATTAATGTAGTGATGGGCTGTGGTACCTAAGCAGAGAAGTAAATACAGAAAGGATATGATGAATAAAACAGCAAAAAGGTAAATGGACTTCAGCTTCTGGTGGGTTCAGAGGATGTGGGTATCACTGAGTAAGTGAGGTGGAAACACAGGAAGTGATGTTTAGCAAGTAGGATATTAGGATGTTCAGCAGCTGAGATGTTGAGGCAGTCCAGATATTGGAAATGACAAGGTCTAGGGTGTGTTGACAGATGGTGTCTGAGGTGGGGTGGAGGAAAAGATCACTGGAAGGAAAGATCAAAGAACAGTGCTAGGGTGGTGCTACATGATCATCTGTGTAGGTGCTGAAGTCGAAAAGAATGGTGAAAAGAGTAGAGGTAGAGAGGAAGACAGTGAACACAGTGCTAAAATCTTTAATGAAGAGTCATAATGGTCTAAACTAATTGTTTTAGTCAAACAATTCTAAAAAAAAAAGTGTCTAAAACTGGAGGGAGAGGGTGGTCTGGGCACCACAGGAGTTGGGATTTTTGAGAGAGAAAGGAGAACTGGTCTGGATGTGGCAATGAGGAGCAAAGAGGACACCTACCCCACCTTTGGGACATAAAGCAGTTTCCACCTGAGAGACTGTCAGGAAATCTGTGCTCTCAGTGACAGCCAGCTTTCAGAAGCAGGCAGTACTCAGAGATGCCTTAAGATCCCAGACCAGGCAGTACAGTCACCAGGGAAAGAGAAAGTGAACAGGGAGCCATGCCACAAGATTTCCACCAGGAGATCATTTGTCAGGCTGTTGTGAAAATGGAAGATCGGTGCTTGGCATCAATTCTGACCTCCTTCCAAAGTGCCTTCCTGTCCTGCAAAGGCTGAAACGGGGAAGATGGAATTTCCCAGACTCCTTTGCAGTTAGGTTTCCAGATGTGCTCCAACTTCAGCCAAACATATGTGCTCAGGAGGGAGTCAGGAGACAGAGGTGAGACAGAGGCCATGTTTCTACAGCTTCTGCTGACACTAACAGTGATGGGGCTGTGGCTGGAGGTGCTGGGGGGGAAGCAGTGTATAGGGCACCCATTTGGTGCTGCAGATTGTAGCAGGTAGTGAGGTTGTGGAGTTGGCAGCAATAGTGGAGATTTCCTGACTTTGGTGGCTCTCTGACCATGGTAGTAATTGCACGGGTATGGGGCCAACAGTTGTAAGAGAAGTTCCTGGATCGGACAGCTCTTCCTTGTCATAGAAGAGGCAGGAGTCTTTTGGAAGCTCCAATTCTGCCAGTCTAGAAAACTTAAGCTAGGGTCATTTTCTTCAAGTCTCTAATGATTCTATAAGCCACATAATACTTTAAATTACTTCTGGGCTTCCCTGGTGGCGCAGTGGTTGAGAGTCCACCTGCGGATGCAGGGGACACGGGTTCGTGCCCCGGTCCGGGAAGATCCCACATGCCGCAGAGCGGCTGGGCCCGTGAGCCATGGCCGCTGAGCCTGTGCATCCGGAGCCTGTGCTCTGCAACGGGAGAGGCCACAGCAGTGAGAGGCCCGCGTACCACAAAAAAAATAAAAATAAAAATAAAATAAAATAAATTCTTTCTGCTTATATTTACTAGAGTATACTCTACGCTCTACAACCAAACCCTGATGGGTATATGGGCCTAAGTTACACGGTAGAAGTGAAGATGCTCTAAAAACATAAAGTACATAGTGCCCTCAATATAAACCACTGGTTCACTAGGGAATAAGAATGTACCCAGAGCAGCTCTTCTTAAGAACCTGCTCTGCACAGGCCATCACCTCGAGTCCTCTTATAGCCCTGCAGAGCAGATGTGATCATCCCATTGTGTAAACGAGAGAATTACAGCACAGAGAAGCTGTTTCTTTTCTAAGGTTATACAGCCGGGAGGCGGCAGAACCAGGTTTGCTAAACTGTCAGTACACCACGCTGCCTCACTGGGTAGGGACTGGACTGCTCTATCTCAGACACAAGGACCTGGCCAAGTTCTTAAGTAAAGAAGAGTGATTTTTGTGCTAAGACATATCTCTAGGGATATTTTCTCTCTTAAAAACTTTAGTAAAGTTGGAGTAACTATTTTATGCAAGACTAGACATGCTTCTGTTTTGGCCATCATACTAACGGACAAAGATTCCTAAATGGTAAGGATATGAAGATGAGATAAGAAGGGCTGTTGGAATCCTGCACTCCCAATGATAGGGAGAGAAAGACAGGGTCATTGTAGCAAAAGAAAGAAGGGCCTGGGAGCTGCCATCAAAGGTGTTGAATCCGGCTACACGGAGGGGCGGCGAGATCGATGCTCAAATTAGGACTTAAGTTCCAACCAGAAGACAAAGGAGCCCGGGTTGAGCAAAGAAGTGAGAGATGGAAGGGGAAAAGAGCCAACTCCCTAGAAGGTGCTCTGTGCAAGAGGCCACCATCCCAGCTCAGAACTGAGGAGAGTCCAGCAGTGTTGGGAGAAGGGCAGGAGAGGAGCCAACATAGGAAAGAAGGTAGGAAAGTAAAACAATCAAGAAAAAAAGCATGCAAGATGTGGCCGAGCTTTAACTGGCTCCTCAGCTTTTTTTCTGCCAGAGAGTGAGGCGATTCTGACCCATCTGGTTTGGCAGCACAGCTTCCTGCTCCCCAGCCATCCCTTGATCTGCCTGTCATTAACCTAATCTGAACACAGCCTCCAGGGCCCCGTGCCTTCCTTGAACGTAGCACTTCCACGTCGTCCAGCTCTTGCTTTTCCATTTCTTGAGCTGTTAATACTGCAGAGGCTTGGACCCAGGCTAGGTTAGGCTGGACCAGCCGTGCAACGCTGGGAGTGTTACCCAGTCTCTCTGAACCTCAGTTTTCCCGTCAGTAAAATGAGAATGATAATCACGCTTGTTGTACAGCTTAAATGAGATAATACATGAGAAAGGTCCAACCAAGGGCCTGGCACTCAGGAAGTTCTCAATAAATGCAAACTTTTGTTATCTTTATCTAGCCTCCTGTACTTCCTCTCTATACTCTTAGCTGGTATTGGGCTGCACCCTGCAGGCCTGCAGGCCCTGTACTTGCCCAGCTTCAAGATGAAAGAAAGAGCCCAGACTCAGAGACATCAATGGTTTAATGGATAGGGAGATCTTACTCATCTGAAGCAAAGTCCTGCAGCGACACCCCACCATGTGCGGCAGACGGTGGGCAGGACATGGTGGCAGTCTTTACTCCTGGGGGGAGGGGGAGGTTAGTTAGCAGTTATAGGGGGAAGTGACGTCAGGTTGGCTCATTGGTTGCCAGGGAAACCAGCAGAGGGGCACACCCCTCACGGGCCCTTTGATAAGCTGTCTCAGTGGAGATGTTCTGATCTAAAGCTAGAACAATCACCAGCTGGGGCAGAGGCAAGTACGTAGGAAGGTCAGTCACGTGAATAGGGTGTAGGTGAAGCAGGCGCTGGTGGAACAGGGGATGTATAGAGAGCAAGAGAACAGCCATCCTGAGTGGCCTGACAGTACACTTCACCCCTACATACCCTGCACGACCCTTAGAATCTTTGTTTGCCCCTCTTCTGCCATACCCCTGGGGTTAGGTACGTAGAGGGGCACAGCAACCAGACGCCACAACTACAGTATAGACAGCAGCAGCCAGAGAGCATCAAGAGTAAGACACCTGGTATGCTCAGAACAGTCATTTGCTGGGATGTGGGCATATATTGGAGCCAAGCACTTACCAGGTCAATGGAGGGGGAGTCAATGGCAGCAGCGTCCTGTCCAGTTATAAGGAAGGTAAGGCCATCCCTAGTTTTCACAAACCCAGAGCCCCTCCATGAGGAGGGGGAAGGCCCAGCTCTAAAAGAAACATTCCAGTGGCCTAGCCAGGAGTCAGAAGTCACAGTACAGGTCTGCCACCCCATGTTACACTGAGTGCCATTAGTGGTGGACCCATTAGGTCTTTCTAAACAAAACCCAGTTAATCCCACTAGTTGGATTCATGTGTCCAAAAGTCAGCCTATTCCATTCCACACAGCATAGCCCAGGGGTGCTCATGGGCAGTCAGCTGTACAGCAATGTTTACCAACAGGGGTCCTTCTGATGTACTGGCATGTGGGACAGGAAGATGGTGAGAGTCTTTTTTCCCCCATTGTCAGTCATCCCCACATGGTTGTATTAGTTGGGTCTATTTTTCATGGAAGCCTAGAGGAGGATGACAACAGCATCTCACTGTAGGCCCAGCAATTAGACTCATTTCACAGTGAGGCCATTGTTGCTTCCCACTCCTCAAATAGATTTCCTTCACTCAGGCTAGAGGTGAAATGTAGGACATCTATAACAAGCACAACACAGGGAAGATCATGACCATTAAGGAAAATACAAGCAGTAGCCACATTCTGAGATAACACCACCCCTGCCTGTGGTTTTCTTTCAGGTCTGTAACACAGTTCCATTAACTCAAGTTTTCAGTAATACAGGAATGTGTCTAAAATCACATCTACAATGGCCACCTACTTTTACCTTGGATGTCTGAACCACAGCTACTCCATTTTGACTTTCAAATGCATTCCCCTCTTCAGTGGCCAAAGCAGATGTAAAATGCATGTTCAATGGGCCACAAACCAGGCAACTCTGTCACATGGTTTAAATTAAACCATGTATAAGCCAGAATTACTTCCCCATACCTCCACATGTGAAGATTTTTCCATCATTTCCCCTTTTGATTACAAATCTTTCAATAGGCCAAAGTATTTGTCCCTCAAAGCCAGGGTCCTGCTTTGTGTCCCTCCATGCTAGGCCTTCTTTATATTGGCCTAGTTATCTACATTGGGGGAAAACTGATCAGATAAGCTCAGAAGTAAGTCAACAGGGAAATATTTTAGAGGCTATACATTTTATCAATTATACTGAATTTTTACAAAAACGTTGTATCAATACATGTGCTGTTAGCAATAGACTTAAAGCAGGTAGTGTTACAGATCATGAGTAGTTACACTCTGTGACTAGAGAATTTTCTTTTCCTCCTGAATATCAGGGCAAAAGTGTGGCCTACACAATAAATTTCATAAGCCTAGACCTCAATTAACAGGACTAGAATTTAATATCCACTGAAACATAATCTTTTTCTCTCTAAAGTTATCCTCATCTCTACCAAACACAGTCAAATCAAGACTAACTTGTCTGCAAAATAAGTCTGGTCAATTGGCCACATAGGCTTCTCCAAACTGGTTGTGGTGGAACTCCTCAGAAGGAATCTGACTGAATATCCGAAAAGCCTCTCAAGGCCAGGAAAACCATGCCAAAGGCCTGCCATCCAGCTCTGCCTCAGCAGATTTCTCTCTTCCAGATGTCCCCAAAATATCGAGATTTCTGCACATGCCAGGAGACAGTGTTTCCCATTCATCTCACAAGGATGCTTGGAACCCAAGCATCTCCAATTTCTGGAGGGACCAGGCAGTGAGAAAAGAAAAACATTTCAATTTTACCCACAGGTAAAGTTTACCAAATTGCTGTAAGTCATAACTAACTTAAGGGGAAGGGCTTCCCTATATCTGGAAAACACAAACCAAAACACAAATAAAACCCAGTAATATCCCAGACAAAATCCATACAAATTATAACCATATTCACCAGTTTACTCAGTAACCAATCCTTTTGTTAACTTTTTATGAAGTCATCAGATTTTCCATTAGGACTTTTGAATTTCTTACCCAGTTCAGCCATATGATCTAAAATTTATCAGAGACCTGTATTTGTCAAAAGTTCTTCCTATGAATCTTCTTGAAGGTGAGGAACTTTTGCCAAAGCATCAGAGTACAACACTAACTGTCTATAAATGACAAAGGACTTAAACTGACATGTTAAACACCTGATTACGATGTAATCAATAAACTTGGTTACAATAACTAGAATTATGACTGATTATAATCTTAACCCTTAAAAACCTTAATCTCTGGCAAAAACCAAGAAGCAAGTAATTGTGCACTGTTTGTCATACCAGCATCTCCTGATTGGAAAGCTTATGCTTTAGTGTTCCTCCCCTAAGAAGGCGAAGGTAGATAAGCTTAGATCTGCCCAGCAATTAATGTTCCAATATTTTATCCTATTTGAAATGACCCAAATAGTCAGTTAGTTCTCCTCATTTAACATAGCTTAGTTTCAAGTTACCAAAATCTGGAGATAGATAGACATTCCCAAAATGTAATTATTCCTATAGAGTTTACCTAAAAGTTCTTACCTTACTTATATTTACTTAAAGTTCCATACTATCAAGTTATTTTCCTTGCTTACAAATTTGCAACAGATATAATGAGGTCTTATTTGATCTCTAGTAAACCTATGTACAACAGCAGTATTATACTTAACACTGATGACTCTAAAGACATGTCTACATTAATCAAACCAACAAGCTTAAGCTAGCTTCAATATCAGATATCGATTCAGTACTAAATATTTTCTAGACCATGTGAACCTGAACTTCATTCTGGCCAGTTTCTTTTATATTTCTGAGAATTCACATAAGCAGGTAATTTCTTTTGTGCCAATTAAACAGAGCTCATCCACAAACGGATCTTGGCAATGCCATTTGGAGGCAGAGACACCTCATATTTATAAGGTACACATAGACATACATATATCTATATAGACACAGAGACCTCACAGTTTTCCTGCTAGAGTTTAAAAGCCCTCTTTTTTTTTCTTCACTCTCAGGGATTAAAGATCCTGAGATCCCAGGTAGATCATTTATATCATATCTTAAAAGCACAGGAAGAGAAATACCAATTCCATCCAGAAAGCTAACTTCCTCTAACGGCATATGCAAAAACCAGTTTAAGAACGTCAAAAGATTCCCATCTTGGCCATTTTCAGGAATTTTTTTCAGTTTCTAAATAGCAATTCATTTTAAACAAATAATAGTAAGAGACAATAATATGTATCATTCACTCATATGCACATACCTCCCTTTCAGAGGAACGTGAATCAACATTCAACTTAACTTTCACCGCAGCTGTCAGCTCAGCCTCTGTGGCCTTTCTTAATATAAAAAGCAGTGGTTCAATATCAAAAAATCAAACAACCCAATCAAGAAATGGGCAGAAGACCTAAGTTGATATTTCTCCAAAGAAGATGTACAGATGGCCAACAGGCACATGAAAAGATGCTCAAAATTGCTAATTATTAGAGAAATGCAAATCAAAACCACAATGAGGTACCACTTCACACTGGTCAGAATGGCCATCATCAAAAAGTCTACAAATAATAAATGCTAGAGAGGGTGTGGAGGAAAGGGAACCCTCCCACACTATTGGTGGGAATGTAAATTGGTGCAGCCACTATGGAAAACAGTATGGAGTTTCCTTAAAAAACTAAAAATAGAACTACCATATGACCCAGCAATCCCACTCCTGGGCATATATCCAGAGAAAACTCTAATTCGAAAACATACATGCACCCAATGCTCATAGCAGCGTTATTTACAATAGTCAAGACATGGAAGCAACCTAAATGTCCATTGATAGATAAATGGATAAAGAAGATGTGGTATAATACACAACTCAGCCGTAAAAAGTAATGAAATAATGCCATTTGCACATGGATGGACCTTGAAATGATCATACTAAGTGAAGTAAGTCAAACAGAGAAAGACAAATATCATATGATATCACTTGTATGTGGAATCTAATATATGATACAAATGAACTTATTTACAAAAGAAAAACAGACTCACACACAGAAAACAAACTCGTGGTTACCGAAGGGGAAAGAGGGTGGGGGAGGGATAAATTAGGAGTTTGGGATTAGCAGATAAAAACTACCATATATGAAATCGATAAACAACAAGGTCCTACTGTATAGCATAGGGAACTATATTCAATATCTTATAATAACCTATAATGGAAAAGAATATGAAAAAGAATACATACATATGTGTGTGTATATATATATACGTATATATATATATAACTGAATCACTTTGCTGTATACCTGAAACGTTTACAAATCAACTATATTTCAATTTGAAAAAATGTTCGAAAAATTCTGAAGAAAAGATCTGTTTAAGAATACTCTCAAATTTAAGAAAAAGGGAAAAATAGACAAGATATTAATAAAATTGTTGCATTTTTATCTTCTGTTTTAAAAAGAAAAAAAAAAGCAATGGCCAGCCCACAGCTGCCTTATTGTCTAACTTCTTTTTTCCCATTATAATTGTGGCCAGTATCTCCACAACAGCCTTAGGGGTGTCTATGAGTTCCCCGTACTCTTTTGGCGGTCCCCATCCATCAGGGACAGCCACCACAGGGCTGTCCATCCTAGTGGACAGCCACCACAGGATTTCCCCACCACCTTAGGGATCACCCTCGCAACTTTGGGGCCACTCATGCTGGTGGATGGCCCCCATAACTTCCCCATCCTTATTTCCCAACATCTCGGTGCTCTCTTGGGAGTCTCCTCTGTCTCCTGGCTGCTCTGCCAACTGTTTGGCTGCAGGCCTACAAGCCCCGTAGTTGCCTAGCTTCAAGACCGAAGAAACAGCCTGGAGTCGGTGACAGAGACATCAATGGTTTAAGGGATGGGGGAGCTTACTTGTGTGAAGCAATGTCCTGGAGCAACACCTCACTGTGAGCGGTGGATGGCAGGCAGGACATGGCGGCAGTCTTCACTCTGGGAGAAAGGGGGAGGTTACCAGTTAAAGGCAAAATTGATGTCAGGCTGGCTCATTGGTTGTCAGGGAAACCAGCAGAGGAGCACGGCCCCACGGGCCCATTTGATAAGCTATCATGGTGCAGGTGTTTTGACTTAAAGGTTAGAACAATCACCAGCGGAGGCAGGGGCAAGTATGTAGGAAGGTCAGTCCTATGAGTAGGGTGTAGGTGAAGCAGGGGATTTAAAGAGAGCAAGAGAACACCCATCTTGAGTGGCCTGACCATACAGCTGGTGAGATAGAAAATAATAAGACTTAAAGAATCTGGATTCCTATTTGGCTCTACTACTTACTGTGTGATTTGGGGAAGTCTCTAGACCCTCTGGGCCTCAGTTTTTCCATCTATGAAACGGTGGCACAGATGAACATTTTCAAATGAACGAGATCTTTGACATAATCATATAATTTCTATTCTGGCAGAGATACTCTTGGAAAGTCAGAGCTAATTCTTCCCATCTTTGCGGGTTGAAGCAGTCTTTATCTTGGACTGTGCACTGATCCAGTGCTGTCACACAAACCATTCACTGAGGACTTCTTTACGCTAAACCCCCATCGGTAGGATAATCCGCGTCTGACTCTTCCTTGAAATCTCTACAACTCAAAGACAGCTGCCTTTCCTCACCTGTTGGTCAGGTGCTAGGCTGGCTCATACTGCCTTGCCGGAGCTGATTTGTTACATTTTGGGGAATTCTATGAGTCACTTATTATTATTATTATTTATTTATTTATTTTGCGGTACGCGGGCCTCTCACTGTTGTGGCCTCTCCCGTTGCGGAGCACAGGCTCCGGACGCGCAGGCTCAGTGGCCATGACTCACGGGCCCAGCCGCTCCGCGGCATGTGGGATCCTCCCGGACCGGGGCACGAACCCGTGTCCCCTGGATCCGCAGGCAGACGCTCAACCACTGCGCCACCAGGGAAGCCCTATGAGTCACTTATTAAGCACAGCCATTATAAAACTTTAAATTATATGTACTTGCCATTAAATAAGTTATATTAAAAACAAAGATAATAAATACTCAAAACGCATCACTTCCTAGTTATACATTTTACCCATGGTCATGCTCTTGAGGTTATTTGCATCTATTTTAGCTGTGTGCTGGTGTGCACAGCTCTTCCCAACTCTATGTTCAGTGACTTCATGTTGGTAGCTTGAAATTACACATGGCGGGAGTATTTATACCTCGGAAATCAGCAGATGTTACAAATCAAGGCTTCCCCCCTCCAAGGGCTGGTTGTTAAATATTTGACAGCACCCTACTTCCTTTAGGCACCGGGAGGAGACCGGCTTCCCCAAGATGCATTATTGGCCAACGTGTAAGCCATACTCAGTTCCACCAGCAAGTCAGTGTGGCCTGCAGGCTGGAAGCTGTTCTGTATTTGTCACCCATTTATTAATATAATTTCCTCCTAGCAAAGGTTTCCCAGCCTGTCCCTAAGAGGCAGATACACTTGATTCACCCACAGGCCTATTATCATTACTGCATTCCTGTTTGACTCTTTACAATTTAATTAATATGGAGCAGTCAAGATGCTCCTTTTCTCTCTCTCTCTCCTCGCTCGCCTGAGGCACTGTCTAAGCAAAAACTAGAGAAGTCCTCAGTGCTTGGGCCACTTGCTGCTGGGGGCAGATGGCACGCGGACAAACTGGGCTTCATGGGAAAACAATTCCACACTTCCTTTCACCCCTACCAAGAAGACACCGCTGAGACCCTGTCTCTGCCCTGCCAACCGTGAACTGGAGGGACGCCAGGCATTCCACCTGCTGGCCCCTCTACCCAGAGGGATAGGATGGAATTAGTTGCGATATCCTGGAGAATATTAATCAGCTGGCCTATTCCTATCTCCCACATCCATATCTGGGCTGCCAGAGTGGGTAGAGATAGCAAAGTGGGAGGCAGCTTTAAAATAAGACCCCAGTTATCATTGCAGAACAATATCTTCCCCGGGACAGTGGACAGGGAAGCCCCTGAATGTTGCTGTGTGTCCCCTAACTGGCTGATGTGGGCTGAGGAAGGGCACAGACATGGCTTGTAGTAAGGAGCTGGGAGTGGCGAGAGATATTCTTCTGCTCCATTGGGAAGAAATTAGCTTTTATATCTGAAATAAACTCACAGAAGCCAAGTGACTTTGAGGCTTGGGGGTACCATTGGCAAACAGAATGTGCAGCGGAGAAGTCCTCGCTCAAGTGGGAGGGGCCTCAGTGTGCAGACGTGGTCGAGGGGATGGGCTTTGGAGGCCAACATTTAGGTTTGGCGTCCTGGTCTGTCCTTACCATCTAAGCCTCCATTTCATCATCTTAAATGGAGATAAGAATAATACATTTGCCACTTAGAGTTGTTTTGAGGATTAAATGGAGAATTTAAAAAGCTTAGCAGAGGGCCTGGCACCTTGCAAGGACTCGATAAGTACTGGGGCTGGAGCCAGGGATGGGAGAGGGACATTTCACACTAAGATCTTTTGTACTGGTTCCATTTTTTAAGATTGTATGTTTATAGTACCTATTTTTTAAGGTGAAAAAAATAATGCTACATAAGCAGAGTTTTAATGGATTGGGAAAAGGATGAGAAAGGTCCACAAATCTCCCTCCTCTCTAAGTATCATTTTACCTCTTCTGTAAAACGGGGTGATAATGGCACTGACATCACAAGGTGATGTGAGGGGATGAGGGCTCAGCCCCGTGCCTGGCATGTGGCTGTTGCTCTGTAAATGTGCACCCCTATCTCCATTAGTGAAGAGCCTATGGCCTGAGACCCTGCATACAGCCTGCTTTTCCAGTCCCACGTCTGCCATCCTTATAGCCAGCACTGAGGGTGGCCTCTGAGGAAAAGAAGCCCTGCAGCTAGTTCCAGCAGGAACCTCAGGGCTCAGTGCTGAGTCTGAGCCTCTTCTGCAGGATGGCTAAATTCCAGTGTCACCAGTGTTCCTGGAAGGTGGTCAGCAGGCACGTTCCAGACGTGCTGCTGGCTTGTCCTGACTCTAGTTACCTGCAGGCAAGGATGCAGGATTTAGGAAGACAAAGGGAGCTCTGGCAGCTTTTTGTTTGGCAGGGATGAGAGGTTTGGTGAGAAAGTTAGGAGACACAGACTAAAAGGGGGAGGGAAGATTGAACAGGTGAAAAGCTTTCCATTGCAAGTTATAGGAAACCCACCACAACCTGCCTGAGGTAACTGAAAAACCCAGGGGCATATCAGTTTCAGGCTCCGTTGGATACAGGGGTTCAAAAAATGTTACCATCTCTCAGTTCTGTTCTCCCTATTGGCTTCCTCTGAGACAAGCTGACTGCCCATGGCTCGGGGTCTGCACCCTGGTGGGTTCCAGCCCAGTGGGAAAGCAGAGCCCACTTGTCTCTCGGTCACCACTAAAGTCCCACCACATCTCTCTGACTTGATCAGGTCCCAAGCCCACTCCTGAACCAACGATTCCTGCCATGGGAATTTGATCAGAGACTGATTGAACTCTATTCAAAACACACGGGCTGCAAGTGGGAGTGAGGTGAGTTCACCAGAAGGAAATTGAGGCACCATTAACAGAGGAAGGATAAAGTGGCGGGAACACAGCAGCATCCACTCCACTTGCCAGCTCAGAGAGCCTGGAGTTAATGGTGGGTCGTCCCGAATCAAGTCCCAGAGCCTCCTGGGCTTTCCCTCTGTGGGGCTCTTTGATCAGTGGCTTTGGCCTGGCTTCTAACTTCAGGGTCGACCTCAGCGCAGAAACACCACCCTCGTCCACCAGGCCAAGGCAGCTGGGAAGCTCACCCACCCTCCAGCTTTTCAGGAACCGTGTCCTCACTATCCTCCCTAATGTGTCAGTGGGAAGCTTGTGCCTGACTCCCTGGGGGACATGTGAGATGACAGAGCTGCAGAGGGACACGGCTGCACGGTGGTCCTGGAAGACTGGACTCCCCCAGCCCCGCGCACTGTGACTGGATCCCTGGATTGGACAGAAGAGCAGAAGAGTCTCTGCCGCCACTGACCATATGCTGGCCTGGCCCTGAGCGGCAGCAGTGACCATGGTGACTGAATACCAGAATGTTCCAGACCTGACATGACCTGAACCTTCAAACAGCACTGGTGGGAGGAGAGGGGTGCTGGGAGGAGGACTCATCCTGATGAGCGGGAAATTGGCGTGAGATTTAATTTGATTGAGAAAGATAAAGTAGCATGATATTTACTTCAGATTCAGCCCTCCCTGACCAGTACTGATCCAACCCCTCCATTATGCCCAGCACTGGGTCGGATGCTTTTACATAAAGGATCCTATGTAAGGGTCTTCCGTCCTTTACACTCCCTCTAATTGGGGGTCTGTAAGGCTTATGTAGTTGAGGGCCTTGGACCCCTCTAGGCCTTGAGTTCCTTGAGGGCCCTGCCTCATGCCCTGCTGATCCTGGCGCCCACGCCAAGCATCTGTCGGTGTTTGTGGGATAAGCAAACAGGTGCAGTCTGTAACGCTGAGGTGGTGTCCAAGAGCATTTTTAAGCTGGTTTCCTTGCAGGGGAGAGTGCTCTGAAGTATTCATCTCAATCTCCTGTCTGTGTAGAAATTAACAAAATGACTACATTGCCCTCAGCTGTCTGGTCGGCACTTCCTCTTTGAGCAGAAACTCCTTTCATGTATAATCTACCACAAAAGCCTTCCCAACTTTGTCCGCCACCACCATCTGAGACACGTTCCCCCACCATGGCTCTCTTGCCAATAACACCACCAAAGCTGTAACTGAAAATCAAAGAACATTTTTAATGAAAAAAGTCCCTTTACACCCCTCTTGCTGCAAATCCACTGCAATAATTTTGAGACTGTTAGTGACATTTAAACCCTTCTAGATACTCCTATGCTAGAGGGAAGCTGTTCCTGTAACACAGTCTCAAATAGTAAAAAAATCTTTTTACATTTCACCTGTGACCTTTCCTTTCATAAAATGTCAACAACATATACAATAAATGTTTGAAATTTCCAAGACAGATTTTGGTGTTTGGGTAAGCCAGCATTCTTGTCATTATTCACATTCATTATTCAGAAGGTATCTTTGGAGTATCTCTTTTATAAGGTTAATTTGCATATGCATGTCTCTTTTGTACTTCATGCTATCTGAGCATGGCACACACTCACTTTTCAAAAAAAAAATACCCTTTCACGTTCTGATACTATGAAGAGGGATTTCTTAAATTAAGCATCCTGACAAACTGATCTTCCTTGGTGAGGCAAAGAATGAGTGGCTGGCATTTGAAAAACAAGTTCGTTGGGAACAAAGAAAGGTTTGCTTCTGCATGGATGAGTGATAGATGCCCCTTGGCAATATTGTTTGGAACCTACATCTAAGAATTTTTAAGCATGTATTATTAGTGCCAGAACTTTGTCTGCCTTATCTTATTTAATCCTCATAGCATCCCTGTAAACTAGGGGTTATCGTTCTGTTAAAAAAAAAAAAGTCAGGCCCAAAATGGAGTCACTTGTGCTAAGCACCACAACAGCAAACCAAGACTTAACACCTAACCTAACTGAAGTTACATGCTCCCCCAGGAATGTAGTCTTAACCCTCAGTCTGGAATTTTCTGGTCAGCACTAATGAGGTAATCTGCCACATAGCCCCCTTCTGTCCCCCATAGAGTAGGTTCCCTAAGCCCAAAACAATCCACTCTTTTCCTCCTTCTACCTATAAAAGCTTTTCATTTTGTACAACTCCTCTGAGTGTCTTTTTACTTGCTAGATGGGATGCTGCCCAATTCACGAATCACTCAATAAAGGCAATTAGATCTTTAAAATTTACTTGGTTGAAAAAATTTTTAACAGTTTCCATTTTACAGATAAGGAAAGTGAGGCTCAGAGAGATGGGTTAACTTGTCCACTTATGACTTGGGTCATAGGTGGCAGGGTAGGGTCCTGTTCTCCGAGCTGTCTGAATGCAAACCCCAGGCTGTCTCCCCTTGGTTGCTCTACAGTTCACAGGGGAAATGGTGATTGATTGACATCAAGAGCCCCACCCAATCCACCTGAATCAGAATTGGGGTGGGGGGCACACCCAGGCATCTGCAAAGCCCTCCTCATCCTGGGTGATCCCATGTGCTGCTGGGGTTGGTGGAGAATGACCACCCTGGGAGATGCAAACTCAAATCCAAGGGCAACACCTGGCTAACGCGAGGAGGCTTAGTTTGAAACAGTTCTATCTTCCCCGCATAGACTCGGGTATAGTTCTGCTGCTCAGGCAGGCAGAAAAAGCAAAGATGTTAATGCTGAAAAGGGAATGGCTTGATTTGGGCTCAAGAAACAGGCAAGATGTGCTTTCTGCTGGGAGGGGAGGATTACATTTTGTTGTTGTTGTTCCCCCAAGTCCCCCTCCCTTCTTCTGGTAACAGTGCAGTGTTTGGGGGAGACAGCCACCCCCACCCCTCACTATGGTGCATGAGCTGCTGCAGACATAGACACGTGACCCAGGCCTGGCAATCAGGACATGCTATCCCCCAGCTCAGGGACTGGTCTAGGAAGGAAACATGACCCAAGCCAACCAGTCAAGTTCCATCACCCAATCTGGAGATTTTTGCCTGGGTTTCAAAAGAGATGCACTCTTTCTTTTTTCGTCTTAGACTTGAATCTGTGAGAGCCTGGAGCTGCTAGGAGCCATCTTGGTTTCACAAGGGAAGAGTTTATCTGAGAATGGAGCCAACAACGAAAAGACAGGGCTGAGAAGTAGAGGGAGACCAAGTCTTTGAGCTTTGGACCCAGCAGAAGCTATGCTTAGAAACTTCATAGTTATAGGAGACAATAAATCCCCCTTTTTGCTTAAGATGATTTGGATTGCATTTTTTTGTCACTTACATCTGAGAAGAGTTCTAAGTGACCCAGGATATCAGACATCAGACTCACATAAATCTAAATAAAGGAATATGCTTTTCTGGTAGTAATTATATCTAGTCTTTCATTCCATAAGCATTTATTGAGCTTCTGCTATGTGCCATTCAATCTCCTACGTGCTGCAGGAGATTCAGAAGCAGCCCTCAAGGGACAGATGGCCTGATTGAAAGAGGATTTGAAGCAGAAGACAAGGGTAAAACAAGGTGGGAAGGGAAGATGCCCCAAGAGACGCAGATCATATGGGAGAGGGAGCCAGGGGGGAAATGCTCATAGTGAGGAAAGGCTTCTCTTCTAATCACGGGACTATATCTTCCTGTCTTCTGAATCCTAGATGCTCAGCTCAGCTCCTGGCACAGGATGAGCGCTCAGTAAATCCTTAAAGGATGAATGGCTTTGTGGAGGGTGTAGCACTGAGAAATAGGGTAGCTGAACCCTTGAGCCAGGCCTCAAGGCAGAAAGGTGGAAAATCACAGACCCCTGCCCATAATTCATGCTGGCTGTATGGTCTGGTGGAAGAGGGAATGCTTTACTGTTTAAGAGCAGAGGTGTGGACTCCGTTCAAACTGCATGTTCAGCAGCCAACTGATTTCTATCCTTTAGGTTGTATGGGAACTTCCTAGATTGGTCTTTGTCCTTAGGTTTCTTTTTTTTTTTTTTTTTTTTTTTTTTTTTTTTTTTTTTTTTT
>NW_020837966.1:3157575-3202734 GCF_003676395.1 Aethalodelphis obliquidens
TTTTTTTTTTTTTTGCGGTACGCGGGCCTCTCACTGTTGTGGCCTCTCCCGTTGCGGAGCACAGACTCCGGATGCGCAGGCTCAGCGGCCATGGCTCATGAGCCCAGCCGCTCCGCGGCATGTGGGATCTTCCCGGACCGGGGTACGAACCCGTGTCCCCTGCATCGGCAGGCGGACTCTCAACCACTGTGCCACCAGGGAAGCCCTGTCCTTAGGTTTCTTGATAAATAGTTCTTTATAAAGAAATAAAATCATTATTGATTATTTTCCTGATTATAAATTTTCTGTGCTTACAAAATTTATATGGGATACATAAACATATAAAGAAGAAGCAAACTCATAATCCTACCACTAAGAAATAATCACCACTAACACACACACACACACACACACACACACAGAACCATACTGATTTAACCCACCTTAACATTGTGTCTTATCTTTCCTCATCAACAAATAGAGCTGTACATTATTGTTTTAATGGCTGCTGAGTATTCTGTTGCAGAGATGAACGAAAATTAATTGAACTAATTTTCTGTTGTTGGATATTTAGGTTGATTTGAGTTTTACGCTATTACAAAAACACTGAGTGAATGAACATCCTTATAGTTAAAATATTGCACACTTGAAATCATTTCCTTCGGGTAAATTCCTAGAAGTGGAATTGCTGGGTCCAATGAAATGCATGCTTTTAAAGCTCTGTGACACACATTGCCAGTCTGACTTCTGGTATTTACCCCCAAAAGAGCCCAGCCCTCTGCCCCATCTCCAATACTGAGTGTCATCATTTTTCCTTCTCTTTTGCCCATCTGAAGGACAGGGAGGTGTAGCCTTGGCAACAGTGTGGGGCAAGGGGTCATGTTGGTCTCTCCTGTCCCTTTGCATAAAGCTCCCTGACAAGGACACTTTTCTCCTGGACATAGGTCTGACCAAAACAGCAAGTTCTCTCTAGGAACCTGGCTCCTAGGGTTAGAGAGGTCGGCAATCTCATTTTTCCAGTCTCAGATCCCAGGAGAATTACCTCCTTTTCCCCTTAGTCCCAGGCCAGTGCTCCTCTGACCACTTAGGATGCTGGATTCCTGGCACAGTGTGGAGACAGAGGGAGTGTGAAAGGGTAGGTCCTGTTGGCAGACTGGAGAGAACTGGGCATTCCCATGTCTCTCAGTGGCAGCTCAGGCTTTCATCATACTACCGTCCAACCTGCCCTCAAAAGATCCAAGGAAGGGTTTCCCTGGTGGTGCAGTGGTTGAGAGTCCGCCTGCCGATGCAGGGGACACGGGTTCGTGCCCCAGTCTGGGAAGATCCCACCTGCTGTGGAGTGGCTGGGCCCGTGAGCCATGGTCGCTGAGCCTGCGTGTCTGGAGCCGGTGCTCCGCAACGGGAGAGGCCACAACAGTGAGAGGCCCGCGTACCGCAAAAAAAAATAAAAAAATAAGAAAAGATCCAAGGAAATCAGGGATGATTACAGCATGAGTTTTGTTGGAAAAAAGCCTAGTTTATTCTTGCCACAATTACTATTTTTCCCTCTTTCTCCCCATGAAAATTTAATGCATCTTAACTGATGGGCACTCCCGCCACTGTACCACCGCAGGGGAAGCCAAATGATAACCAAGAAAAGACCCAGCCCCCTTAACCAGGAGCTGTGCTGCTTGGAGTCTCTGCAGACTGAATCCAGAACCAGTCTCCCTCCTTCATTTGACAACTAATTACTGAAGACCTGCTCTGAGGCACACCCTGGGCTAGCTCAGAGCTAGTTCAAGAAGATCATTACTGATGGTCTTCGAAGGGATTTTTCTCTAACTCCTGAAGCTCAGTCAGACTGAAGCCCTATGGTGTAGTAAAAAAACATCACAGGCTTTGGAGTCATGGGGACCGGGGCTGCATGCTTGTTTGAGTGCTGCTGACAGCCATCATTTCTCCTCTCCAAGCCTCAGTTTCCTCATCCATGAAATGGGGATAGTAATGAGCCCAACTTCACAGAGCTGTGAGGATTCAGCAAGGTGATCCGTACAAAGTGCTTAGCATAGAACTGGAAGCATAATGGGCACTCAATAAATCTTAGCTCCATTATGATTATCATCTGTAAAATGGAGAGAATGAACCAATCATATAGGGCCATTATAAAGATGAAATTGAATAAGACTTGTTAAGTAGCTGGTACCTAGAAAGTTCTCATAACATAGTTTTAGGGCCATTTCTCTATATTAGAAATATCATTCTCAAGGGGTAAGAGATGTGTAAGGGCAGGAAGATTCAGGTCTAATGGAGCTGTTGAATTTTGAAACAGAAGTTGTAGGTTTTGACTTTTAAAGGCAGACTCCTCTTCCTGAAGGGCTTCCAGTAAATGTACAATGGGGAGGAAATAATTGCTATTTGAAAAGATAAAATGTCTCTAGTTGCTTTTTGAATAATAGGGTAATAGTGGAATTCATCTGGAGAAAAAGAGAGGGAGAAAAGGTCTTGGGAGATGAGAGAAAAGGGGCCAGTGACCCAAGGCCCAAAGAGACTACAACAAGTAAAAGACAGTCTTGGCCAGAGGACAGTGGGTGGATTTGGGGGAACTATCCATGCCCAGTGTTCAGCCCCTGCCCTGCGCTGTAATTACCTTCTGTTGACTCCAGATTTTATGCAGGTCAGTTACACACAGAGCCTTGATTGGTGGCACTTGGGAAATGAAAGGGAGGTGGCTTTGCTCATGCTTGAGCAGAAGGGGCTGGAGGTGTGAGCTCTAAGCAGGAACTCAAGAGCAAGCGGGGACAGGAACGTGTGTCCTTGAGCTATTGGGGAAGTTTTGGATGTGTAAACAACAGTGGGATGACAATGTAAGTTGTCTTTGTTGGGTATTAAAGCCAAGGGTGACTGTCCCAGAAGGCTGAGGAACTCAAATAAACAAATTCAAATAAAATTTGAGGATGAGTTGCGTATTAAGTAGGTTTCCAGGAAGGTCTCCTGGAATCCAAAGTACTTGAAAACAAAACAAAACAAAAGGCAACATATGCATGAGTGTCTGGAGAGTATGTCGTGCCAATTTTTTTGAGAAGCCAAGGTTACTGGCGATTTCTGCTACAGTAGAGAGATGAGTTTTGACAGCTCAAAACTGTGTGTACAGCAGCCTTGAACATGGTTTCCGAAGTGCTTTTCCAGTCCCAGAGGGACCAATTTGGCACTCGGGGCACACAACATTCTCTATGTGCCACCTCAAGCCTTGGCATGGAAATCAAGGAAGAGGAGCTTAATGATGAATTACAGCATTCCCTTCGGGTATAAATTACCTGTCATTTAAAGCCCAAACTAGGAAGTCCTCCTTTTTTTGCCAGTTGGTTGTATAAATATACACTAGCCCTAAATATACAATATAAATATACAATGCCCAGATTTGAGCCACCCTTGGAGTGAATGGATGTTTGTTTAAGAGGCAAGAGTGTCCTGGATTTTTTCCCCTTTGTAATCTAGCTGGATGATTTCCCCCTTCTGTTTGGCACTGCAAGGAATTGTTAAATACATTATACAACAGAATGAGAAGAAAGAAGAGGGAAGTATATGGAAGGTAGAATCCATGACCTTCAAATCAGGAAGAGGAAAATGGGAGTAACAGGATCAACATTTAGTTTGAAAGGAGGGAAGGAAATTTGAAAGGGGGATGAATAGGCATGAGGATTTGTGACAATAATGTAGAAATAGATGCTGTTTTATGAGAACCTACTATGTGCTAGCCCTGGGCTAGCAAGTATGGCAAGCAAAAGCAGACTTGGTCCCTGTTCTCATGGCTCTTACCCTCTGTGGTCTACAGCACGGGGAAAGAATCCCTGGCACAGGTCATGTCCAATAATAGGCTAGGACCTCTCCAATGTCACCTGGCACCACTCTCTTCCTTATCTTTCCCCTTCAGTCATTCTGGAATCCTCTGTTTTTCCATCCCACCGGGCTCTCCTGTCTTCTGCTCCTCACACACGCTGTCCACGACTGGGAGTGCTCTTTGCCTGGCTCTCTCCGTTTCAACTCAGCGGAGATTCTTCCTTCTTGGGGAAACTTTCCTGACCCCAGATTAGATTTGATTCTCCTGCTATATGTTCCCATATTCCCCTGGATGGTTTAATTAGTAACTATTGGCCTCAGGTCTGTCTGCCCCACTATTCTGTGAGTCTTTGAAGGCTAAGACTGAGTCTATTTTGTTTTCGGTGCTTAGCCCTGGGCTTGGCGCATGATGGCTACTCCATAAAGAGGGGGAGGTGAGAGCTTTATTTCTCACAGCCTAGAAGGTATAGCTCTTAATTTAATTTTTAAACCTTAGGTTTTTGGTTCTTTTTTTTGTCCTGCTTCTATGACATCTAGGTATTTATTAGTACATTTAGTTTTTGCCCACATCATTAAGGCAAAAAAAAAAAAAAAAAGGAGAGAGAAATGCAGCTAAAGAAATAGGTGCATTTTCTTCTGACATAATAAGCAGGTCTTAAGAGAATGGAAATTTTTCTTCAAGGAGAAAACGGAATTGGTAAAGATGTTGCTCTAAATCTCGAACTTGGACAGACACTATTTTAAACTCTATGGTATTAATCTATGATTATGGCTTTTCTCATTTCTCACATGTGAAAAGGAAATACATATTGTCATTGTGACTTAAGATTACAATGCTTTATGAAGGCTTTAAGCCCAAGGACACTGAAAAAGAGAAAAGTCTGCACCAGAAAATGTAAGCAAGGAAATATGCTTTCTTGATGCTAAACCTTCTGTGATTCTGATATTAGTGTGGGCAGATGCATTTTTATGTAAAGTGCACACACACGAGTGCCAGATTGCCCCTAGATTTACTAGCCTGCAGGAAAACTGACAGGTGCCATACCCTCTACTGCCTAGTCAACTAAATGAAATACAGTCTTCTTTGACGTGTACTTCCAGAAGCTGCAATTGCCTGCAAGTGGTCTACAAAGGGTTAACACAGCCACAACCAAAAATGACAGTCACTCTGTTTATAGCTGATTTTATTATCTTGAGTGGTTGCTAAAATCACTGATAACCAGTGAGAATCGTATGGGGCATGAGAAGAGGTTCGAGAGCATTTGAAGAACCACAGACCAGGATTCCTGACCTAAATCCACAGCTTACAAAGGAGGGCACCTTGGGCAAGTCAATCATGCCCAAGCCTCACCTTCCTCTCTGTAAAATGGGTTTAATAACAACCCCTAGGCTTTAGGATGCCCAGCCAGACCTGGGCCTAGTAAATGCTCAACAGGAGGAAGCTGGTTTGCCTCTTCCTTCCCTTTGTGCCGGGTTTTGAGGGCCACAGGTCCGAGGCCTGCGGGCACAGTTATGAGCCAGTCAGTCCAAGCCGGGCCCTCTAGTTGAGTCTCAGTTTTAAAGACTATTAACAGGGTCGGAAGACGGTTTTTTTCCACTTCAGAGGTTTGGCTTATTAGAAGCAGGGCCCTGAGGGGGTTCCCAGTGCCATTAGGAAGTTCCAATACTGTCCTGGGTACAATGCAAAGAGACTTCTAGGGGTTAATTTTCCTTCAACTAAAGGTACTTAAGAGAACGTTGGGGCAGGGGGGTAAAGAAGACTACAACGAGAAAAACAATGAAAAGAAAGGGGGAGGAAAGCAGTATGCCAGGCTGACTAGCTCTTACAAAAAAAAAAGCCGGATCCCCAGCGGCTTTGCCCGCTAATGCCAGGGGGCTTAGAGAGGAAGCGCGTCCACACCGCGGCTCCGAGTCCATCGGGGCGCGCGGGGTCTCCGGGACGGCCGGGTGTGCGCCGAGGGGTGGCCCGGCACAGCCTTTAGATGCCCCCTCGGGTGATCTCTCGGGGCTGCTCGAGCGGCGCTAGTTGACCTGCTGTTTTCTTTATTTCCTTGCTAATAGCTTTTCTTCCCCACGCCATCTGGGACCCCAGGAGGCGCGTCCCGTTTCCTCCCTGCAGGGCACGTTCCGACTCTCTCCGCCTCTTTCGCATTCGGCCCGAGACCTGGCTTGTAGGATCCCTCCCTACCGTCCCAGACCGCGGAGCAGCTGCTACCGTGTAGGCCGGCCGTAGGACCCCAGAGACGGGTTGCACAGGGCGCCCCCCTGATGGCAGCAGCGAGTCTTCCTGGGAGCGCCCCCGGCCCCGCCCCTCGCCCCCGAGTCTGGGGCTCCCGCAGGGGGTGTGTGTGTGTGAAGTTCCCCAGCAGTTCCAGAAGATCTGAAGCACTATCCCTGGTTTTATTAGAAGGAAGCAGAGGGCTTCCCTGGTGGCGCGGTGGTTGAGAGTCCGCCTGCCGATGCAGGGAACGCGAGTTCGTGCCCCGGTCCGGGAGGATCCCACATGCCGCGGAGCGGCTGGGCCCCGTGAGCCACGGCTGCTGAGCCTGCGCGTCCGGAGCCTGTGCCCCGCAACGGAAAAGGCCACAATAGTGAGAGGCACGCTTACCGCAAAAAAACAAACAAACAGAAGGAAGCAGTGCTGTCAACATCCTATAAAGTGCAGAGGCAGGCAGTAAGGCGACTTCCGCCAGCGTTGGACTATTCCTGCGTTCTCTGATGGATAGAACGCGTTCTTCCTGAGCACTTAATGGGCGACAGGCTCTGACCAGCTCCGAATTGCTGAGCTATCACTGGCCATGGGAGCGTAACTTGCCTGTGTCCTGCCCACAGTCCAACAGGGTGGGTGCATCATACCCTGGGCTCAGAGCGAAATGGCTCAGGGAGGTCAGGAGTAGCTCCAGGCTTCCCCGGAGACCATTCCTCCGACTTTTCTCTCTGGGAATTCGCTTCCCTTACTCCCAGCAGGTTTTTATGGGGGTGACCGCGTCCTGACGAGAGGGTGGGGAGACTCAGTTGATCTAAATCCATCAGTACATCCCACCCCTGGCCACAGGGGTTGGGTCAAGGAAGGCGCGTGAGCAGCGTAGGCCAATCAGGGCCAGGTCCAGGGTCATGGCCGCGCCGTCGTCGGAGGGGAAAAGGTTCCTTTGACTCAAGCAGAGGTGATTAGGAAATATTCTGGAGGCTGAGGGAAGTGGGGAGAAAGCCAGCCCTGGGTGACAGACTCAAGGCTTAATAATTTTATTTAAAGCTACACACTTTTTTAAATGAAGGGAAACTTAACATCCTTATCATAAATGACAAAATGGTATTGTTTGACATAAATGAGTATATTGAAGGTAGAGCCATATTATTAAATTCTGGTTTGATCCAGTTTCTTGCTACAGCTGTTGAGCCTAAGGCTCCTTCTCTCTTCCTTAAAATCAGATTCTAGCAAGTTATTAAGGAGACGTCAAATGAGCCTTTCTCCTGAAGTAATATGAAGAATTGAAAGACAATCAACTTAATAACATGCCCACCTTCCACTAAAATCACCTCACAGGCTGCCCTTGGTATGTTTCCCACATGTGAAGCAATGTTATCTCTACTCAGTAGAGATGATAGAAACACATTAAACCTGGGAGGTTCTAGAAATATTGCTTTATGAAGGATCTATTCAAGATAAGAATTTTCCTATGTAAGGCTCAGAGACGTTAAGTGACTTGTTCAAGGCCACAGAGCTAGTGCAGAAGCAGGAACAGAATCATGATCCTTAATGCTCTTTTCATTAAACTCTCTCCTCCTGGGAAAAAGAGAGACTCATTGGAATAACAATTGAGTGCCTGGCACTGTGCCTGATATTTAGGGGCATTGGATAAATATTTCAATATACAGTTACTGAGTTTTTTTATGTGCCTGGCACTATTCTAAGTCCTAGTGCACAAAACAGATAGGCCTTGCCTTGCTGGAACTTAGAATTTATTGCGAAAGTGATATTAATCAAATATTATATAAATATTAAAAGTAATAAAATATACATATTTGACAATATTGTATACAATCTAATTAGATAGATCTTTGTTTATAATCTAAACTTATTTTTTTCATTCATTAAATCTTTAGTAATGTCTGCCAGATGCTAGACATAAATATAGCCCTACCATTAACTTTTTTAGGAAAGTGATTTAACCCCTTTGTCATAGATTCCTCTTCTGTACATTATAAATTACCGACTAGCAGCCTATGCTAAACATTGGGCTTTATGGGGAAACTTTGTCCAAACCTGTATCTTATATATTTTTGGTGCTCAAAAGTAAAATAAGTAATTCTGTAAAATGGGAATGTGCATTTGCACAAAGACCAATTACACTTGCATTTTAGGTAAATGAACCCATAATCCCACCATGCCCATATGGTGGATATGGAAAGCTAGACAAAAATGGGATAACTAACCTTCCTAGGATCTCTCAGCTGGTTGGCTGTGCAGGGGGCTTGGGTGGTCTCACTGTCAAGGGCTCTGCTCTGTCCCCTGGCTGAGGCAGGGGTAGGTGGAGAGAATAAAGGGTGACAGGTAGGGAGATGTGCATCCTAGGACAAGTCACTTCTCTTTGGGTTTAGATTCTTTCATTCAAGGACAAGACACTGAAGGACAGTGCATTCTTCTGAAGTGCAGTTGGCCAAAGGGGTCTGTGTGAAGGCTAAGAGCACACAATTCTTGAAAGATGCTGACTTCCCTGCGCTGCTGCTTGCTGGGCAAGGAATTAACCCTTCAGGACCTCTGCTTCTTCCTCTAACAATACTTATCTCTACCCAAAAGAGTTGTCCCCAGGACTTGAAGTCATCCATAGGAAGCGGGCAGCCCAGTGGCCAGCACGATGCAGTAAGTGCTCAGTGGACATTAGCTATTACTATTGTTTTTCTAAAACTCATTTTCTCTTGAATAAAAGTAGAATTTGTGCATGGTACTTTGGAGGCTGGAAGCATGGGTCCTTCAGAACACCCACCTGACAGGTGCAGAAGGGCACAGCAGACTGTACACTGCTGTTCTGTACTCTGCATAATTAAGCAACTGGTTGCTGTGTGGTGAAATCCTCTCAGGCTTTCCTTAGTTTTGGCCTTTTAATTGTGGATGATGATTGCATGGTGACTGTTGGGATGAACTGAGCTCATTGAACATGCTTTACTCTAGCTAAGGACTGCTGAAGATTTTGTATAAATCTCTCCAGGAGCTGGTAGGGATTCAGCCCTGTGTTGGTTGCTCGGTCTTTCAGTATAAGAACTGTTAATGGCTGCCCCGCCAGCCCCAGCTCCCTGGGGAGCTGGACTGGGTTGTTCCCCATCCCTAGTGGGGCCAGTCTAGCAGTTCAAGAGTCCAGCCTGGCTTCCATTGCCCCAGTCTTTCAGTGTTCCCACTCAGGTGCACAGGGTAAAGGGTTGGCTCTGGAATACAGAGCAAGCTCCCTTAGCCTCCTGGGAAGAGGGCTGTGTGGATGGGGAGTGGGGGAGCTCTTGGTGAGAACATGCACCTTGCTGTGTGTGTAGTGTGGTTATAACTTTCAAATACATAAACATTTAGTATATGGACTTCCATTTGTACTCTTGGTTCACACCCATACATTTAGAACCAGGCTGCCTACCACTGCCCCCTTATCCCCTGCCCCCAATAAAATCTATTAGGCCTCTTGAACTGCTGGGGGATACAATCTTAAAGTAGAAGAGACAAAGAGGTGGCATTTCCATTGTGTATCTAATGTGATCTCCACCATGGCCTCCCTCTGCCCCAGCTCCTGGATTTATCACCATGGTACCAACTGCCTAGACAGTTGACTGGATTAGCATATATATTTTACATGGAGACCGTATCATCTGAAACAATTGTGAGTCACCTGCTAGGTTGAGCCCCGCATTTCAATATGAATGTGTCCATGGGAGAGTTGCTCTGCCATGCATGAATTTATTAGTGCATCAGTTATCTATTGCTGTGTAATAAATTACTCCAAAATTAGTGACTTAAAAAAACAACACTTACCGTCTCATCTCATTGTTTCTGTAGGTCAAGAATCTGGGCACAGCTTAGGTCTCTCACAGGCTGCAATCAAAGTACTGGCTGGGGCTGTGGTCATCTTAAGGCTTGACTTCAGAAGGACCCGCTTCCCAAACTCTCTCGCATGGTGGTTAGGAGGATTCAGCTTCTTGTGGGCTACTGGATGGAGTCTCAGTTCCTCCCTGACCATCAGCTGGAGGACATCCTTAGTTTCTTGCTGTGTGGGCCTCTCCATAGGGCAGCTCAAAACAGCTTGTTTCATCGGAGTATCGACTGAAAAAAATGCACAATCTAAAAGTCGTTTCATTTGGCGAAAAAAATTGAGAACTTAAGCCCAGAAGACAGCCTCTCAGATAGCTCTGAGGAACTGCCCTGAAGAGGTAAGGGAGGAGCCAGGATCTATAGGAATTTTGCAACAAAAAACAGGTAGTCAGAACATTAGAAGTTTACTGTTAATTAAAGAAAACCAGACATCTCAAGTTAATGAATTTAGCGCTTTTCTATGTATGGTGAGATGTCAGAGTCTGGGTTCATT
Organism: Aethalodelphis obliquidens; assembly: GCF_003676395.1. Taxonomy (NCBI): domain Eukaryota; kingdom Metazoa; phylum Chordata; class Mammalia; order Artiodactyla; family Delphinidae; genus Aethalodelphis; species Aethalodelphis obliquidens. Next base: position 3,167,931 of record NW_020837966.1, read on the forward strand.
GAATTCCTTTGATATGCAACTTAACTGTGTAGGGCCAGTATCCTGCTTTTATCCATCCTGAATCCCCTCAGGGTGCACTGTTGGGGGTGGCCACGGGGCGGGGGCTGCTGGTTTGACGGCTAGGACATCCTTTGTTTACTGATAGGGCAGGCAACATTCTTAGTCCACAGGAGGGAGAGAGAAGTATGAGCAAAATAGAAGCTGTAGTCTTTTGCAAGCTAGCTGGTCTTGGCAGTGACATGCCATCACTTTTACCACATTCTGTGCCTTAAAAGTAAGTCACTAGGTCCAGCCCATATCCAAGGGGAGGAGATTACGTAAGAGTATGAATTCCAGAAAGCAGAGATCTCTGGAAACGATATGAGGAAACAATATGCTGCCCATCACAGTTAGTTCTTCTGTCCATTCACTCATTCACCCTAGAGCTTTCTAGGCACTGGGCATTGGCCTTCTTCATAACTAATAACACTAAACTAGTTAATCTCAGTTACTCAGAACAAAATTTTATGTTACATGAGGAATTTTTAAGGATTAGAGATTCAGATTAGTATTATTGCCACTTTCACAACTTATAAATTCCCACTCTCTCTGAGGGAAGCCACATTAATTAATTTTCATTTTCATGTATATAGAAAATTCTCTTCCTGATTGAAAACAAAAAATATTTCTGATTCACTCTGTGAAGCTAAGACGTTTACTAAAGGAATAAAAAACATAGCTATATACGTGACAGGCGAAGAAGGAGAGAAATCTTTAAATAAATAAGGTGATGTAGTTTTATTCCCCTAACCAAATTACGGTTATTTCATTAACTCTTCAATCAAATTCTAAATCCTCATTCTATTTGCCGAAGTAAATTTGTTTAACATGAAGCCTTGACATCCTTTAAAATAATTATGCTTCTAAATGAAAGTTTAATTTTTAATCATTTGCTTTGCTAAAATAGAAGCAAATGAGAGGATAATATGACAATTTAAAGGATTTGCAACAGATCCCTTGGAGCTGGAAGAGACATGCATTTTTTCTGAGTGCTGCAGATTAGCAGAGGAATTTTAAATAATAAAACTACTTCCTCACAATGTTTGCTTCTGTGATGGAAGTAAAACCAGAGGGAATTAGAAGCCAGCAGAGGTGAGGGAGGTCCATGCTCCCTGATCGATCTCTGACGTTAATGGGCATTGCCTTCTTCTCTTCACTATGGCAGGTCCTCCCCTCCAGTGGACGACCACATTCAAGATTTAGGGCTCCGCAGTGCAAGTCCCATTATGAAAAAGATCCAATCCCCAGCAAAACAGAATGAAAACCAATTTCATCTTAGGAGGAAGGAGGTAGGTGAGACTGTGTATTTGCAAATAATGAAGTCTATACAACAGGTGCCGCAGGTTAGTTTGTTTTAACTTTTGGCTAAAAGGCATGATTTGGGGTTTGTTTGCTTTTTAAATCACTGGCCAGCAGTTGAATAGAAGGCCTGCCCAGTTCAGGTTAGGAATGCAAATTCATTTAAGAGGTGTTTTTAACCAGAATTCCTAATGGATAAATGAAAAACAAACCATCTCTTAATTCATAACTCTCTAGATGATGGGTCTTTTGTAACACAGTTTTGCAAAGAAACAAGTTTTTTTCTCTCTCTCCAAGAATTGTAAACTGTACTGATTCTCTTTACCTCCTCACATTCCTCACTGCTTCTCGTGGCAGAGGACACAATTTTCAATACCACATGCGCTTTGTTTTTCCTTGAAATAAAATGAAAAAGGGATAGAAGGGAAACGTACTTGTATTTCCGTGTTGTTGGGCTGCTTCAAGGCATTGAGCTCAGAGGTGAGGGCTCATTTTGCAATGGCCCTGACTTGTAATCTATATTTTGTTTGTTTGATTAACTGTCTCTGGTCCTTTTAAAACCAGTGAGAGTGCAGTGACATTCACGGTAGTCAGAGTCGTTAGGAGTTCATATATGACTTTTTTTAAAAAGCTATCATTATTTATTGCACAAACAATCTTATAACTGTTCATATAAATCAAAATGAAAGAAAAAGCAAACCTATTCAAATTTTTTTTCATTTTCCAAGCTACCCCCCAAATCCTGGTTATGCCCAGAAGTATTTTTCACAGAAGTATCTATCACAGTAGGATAGATAAGACTTTGTATTTTACTTTTAAACTTGAGGTTTCGTATACATTTTATACACATTTTATTTTACTCTTCACAGTCAAAATGCTAATATCTGCATAATATTCCTTTCAATATTGTGAGACCACAATTCACCTAATCATTTTTCAATTCTGAACATTTAGATAAAATATACTATAGTTTATAGATATTGCTACAAAGTGTATTTTTATTGCATAATTTAAAAAATTCTTTTGGATTATTTCCTTGGTATAAAGTCCCTAAAGTGAGGTCAAAGGGTATGAATAGTTTTATCCTTTATAGTATAGTCCAAATTTGTGTTCTTAATGAGTTGTACTCATTTACACTGCAATTTTTGACCACATATCAGTTTTACCAGTTAGCACCGGGAATTCTCATTCAAATCTTTTCCTTCTTGAATGAGTGGAAAGTGGGTGCATTTTGATATCATTATATCATTCTTTGTCAATAGACACATGGAAGTCTTTGCTCTCTGGGGAAAGAAGCAACCCAAGGAAACGTTCTTTAGACAGCATAATTTAATTTTTCATGTTCCCTCACTTTCTCTTGTCCAGTTTTAGCTGCGGTGTTAGAAGTAGAGGAGCCCACAGCTGGGACTGAAGTGGATTTCAGTGTTGCTGTTCCCCAATTACTCGGTGCCTGTAATTCCTGTGTCTCTGCTTATGGTCTTCATGTAACCTGGAATGTTCTTTCCTTCTGTCCCCACTTTAATGACAGTGGTAAGAAGAATTCTAAAAATGGCTCCCAAGATTCCACTGCTCTAATGCCTGGAACCCACTGATATGGTGAGATTTCACTCCCATGACTGTGCTTTGTTACCTGGCACCATTGACTTTGGTAGGCTATTAGGATGGGCCTGATCTAATTACATGAGCTTTTTGAAAAGCAGAGAGTTTTCTCTTCTGTAGCAGAAGGAGAAGTCATAGATTTGCAGCCCAAGGGGAGTTGGACGCACCATTCCTGGCCTGAAGCTGGAGGAGGCCACCTGTCACGAAATGTGGACAGCCTGTAGTTGCCGAGCAAAGTCCGCAGCTGAGAGCCAGCAAGGAAATGGGGACTTCAGACCTACAGTGGCCAGGAACTACATCTGGTCAACAACCGGAATGAGTGTGGAAGTGGATTCTTCCTTAGAGCTTCCAGATCATAGCCCAGCTGGCCAACACTTGGATTTTAGCCTTGTGAGATCCTAAGCAGAGAACCCAGTTTAGCCCACCTGGACTTCTGACCTACAGAACTGTGGGATAAATGAGGGTGTTGTTTTACGCTGATAAATTAGTGGTGATTGTTATAGCAATCTATAACAATCTATTTCTATTGTTATAACAATAGAAAACTAGTGCAGGGACATAGAAACAGGGTTGTCAGACAGACTAGAAATTACTTTTAACCAACTTGCTGGGTTTGTTGCTTAAAAGATTCCAATTTGTAAGAATTTCTGAATAAAACCTACGACAGCCTGAACTTGAAAGTACTCCTGTCCTCTTCTGCTGGTTGAGTCATTTGCTCTCAAACCTGCTGATGGCTAGTTGTGTTGGCTACTATAATTACATACTTATATATGTTTAAAATCATTATGTCAGCTAGAGATGTAAGAGAGTGAACATGAAAAGGGTCCACCTTTCTATGAATATAACATCGAATGCTTTGGAATGATAAATAGTAGTTACTAGGTCCTTCCCTGGCAGTCCAGTGGTTAAGATTCTGCACTCCCACTGCAGGGGGGTGCAGGTTCGATCCCTGGTCAGGGAACTAGGATGCCACATGGCTTGACCAAAAGAAAATAAATAAATAAAGTTAGATAAACAGTAGTCGCTAACAAATGCTATGGAATTAGGTGGATGAAGCAACTAGAAATCCAGAAAAGAACTGTAAATGTCTAGAAGGATTTTTCAATGAGCTTGCTCTGCAAGTATCTCTAAATTATTCCTCCATGGTAAAGAGTTTGGAATTAGAAATTGTACGTAACGCATTAGGAGGACAACTTACATAAGAATGCTGACACGGCGCTGCCCTCGCAGGGTCACACCCTTGGCCCTGCATCAGGGAGTGGTGAATGAAGGCACATGACTGTTTTAAGTTAAAATAAGACATTTCAGGCACTGGTCTTTATTTATATTTGATGATTCCTCTCATTAATTGATTTTTTTAAACTGACCAACTATCCAGTACTTCTGATTATGTCAGATAAGAGAAACTCTGCTGTAATATTACAACACATACACACGTGCACGCATGGCAGGTTAAGCAAGTTACAAATCAAATCATGACGTATGATCACATTTTTGTGAAAAACACATATTCCTGGGGGAAAAATGGGGATACCAATGATAGTTATATTTGAGTGGCAGAATTATGGGGATTCTGCTTATGTGTATTTTCTACAATAAAAAAATATTACTTATGAAATAAGGCAATAAAATAAAATAATAAATAATAACTTGTAGCTAACCTTCAAAGTCAAGATCCAAAATATCCCCTCCCTGAAGTTTTTCTGGATTCATATGAAGCCGCATAAGCCACCTATTTCTTTATGCTCCCATAGATCCTTTCTTGTATATCTGGTTTCCCACTTAATTAGTTCTGATATTTAGCATGGTCAATTGTGCCTTTCCCTCTCCTTTGAGAGCAGGGACCATGACTTCTGAATATCCATATTCCATAACACTAAACACAGTTCCCACCACTGAGGAGGTACTCATTAAATGAGTGAATGAATGAATTGTGTGCTGGTGTAGTCACAAATATATCAGAAACAAACAAACAAACAAACAAAAAGGCTCTCTCTCTTAGTGTCCTTTGGTAAGCAGTTTTAAAATCATACTCTGGCCTACGTGATCCAGATCATCTGTCTTAGCATCTTATGTAATCTGAAAGCAAAGGCCATATACCCAGGCCTCGAGCAGAAACTTTCTGGACAAAATGAGAACAGATTTATGAAAAACCCAGCACTGGGTGTTTAGGCAGCACACAGATGCTAGCCAGGCTCTGGAAGAATCCACCTATATAGGATGTTCCCTTGACTTTCACCTCCTGTCCAGCATCTAGACTACCCGTGAGAAAGGCCTCTGTGTGTATAGGGGAACATTTGTCAAGCGTTCTTGAGTTTGCATCTCCTGCAAGCAGAACGACCTCTGTCCTGATTTTGTTAGTGTGATTACTGAAAATGGAGTGGTCTATTAAAAAGTAATGGTCGCCACCACCTGACAGATCTGCTTCTTGCAACATTAGTGTCATGGCGATGTATTGGCAGAATCTCCAAAGTGGAAAAGCATGTTTCCACAAATACGTTGTGTAAACATAAATTCACTTGCAAACATTACTCATTTTGCTTTTATTTTTTACCCTTTACTATTTGCCATTCACCTTTCAGCACACATGTGGCCCTCACTGGAAGGCTCTGATGAGTGACTCTGGGAAAGAGCCAGAGGAACCTTGGTGTTGTCTTATGCATGTTTAGAGTTTTCCCTCTGCTGTTGAGCTACTTGCAGGAGGGGAAGAGAAAAAAGAAAAAACCTATAAGGCAGGACTGAGCAAACCTCATTGGGCTAGGAAAGCTCTGAGGGGGATCTCTTTTTACTAGAAAGGTAAGTCTGTGTAGTGATTTGAAAACTTCCTGCCATTGGGGAATTGGGGTAGGGGAGGTAAGAGAGATGAATAGGTAGAACACAGAGAATTTTTAGAGCAGTGAAGATACTCTGTATGACAGTATAATGACGGATATACATCACTATGCTTTTGTTCAAACGCATAGAATATACACACCAAGAGTGAACCCTAAGGTAAACTATGGACTTTGGGTGATTATGATGTTTCAATGTAAACATCATTCTTGGCAAAAAAAAAAAAAAAAAAGTATCATTCTAGCGAGTAATGTTGAAAATGGAGGAGACTATGCATGTGTGGGTACAGGGGTTACAGGGGAAATCTCTGTACCTTCCTCTCAATTTTGTAGTAAAACTAAAACTGTTCTTAAAAGCAAAGTCTTTACAAAAAAAAAAAACCCACAAAAGCAAACAAGCCCTCTGCCTTCATTTAATCTTTCACTGAAAAATTGAAAGACTGTTTCTTTTGTTACCTCCCAACATCTAGAAGAACCAAATCAAGAAATGAATGATTTCTCCCACTAAGGCTGGACTCAGAAGCCTAGATAGCTAGCTGGGCTATGATGTGTTTCCAGGGATTGGGACCAAAACACTCTTTCCCTTAAGGCCATTCCATTAAGGACTTTATAAAATGCATTTAGCTGGAGATGAGGTTTGTCCGCCTGGGAGAGGAGATTAGGAAGCTTGCACAATAGACCAACAAGCCTGGTGGACCCAGAGTCCTAAGAGAATGGGATGCCATTGGGAGAAGCGCCAAGGCTGGTTAGTTCAGAAGTATCAGGGACCTGGACGTTCGAATGGAATGAGGGAACACACACCAGTGAGGACCCCTTCTCTATGTTTGTTGAGCCCTGTTTTCATTTAGTCCTGGGTCTATGGATTTGTTGGTTTTGCCTTCCCGGTATCCATTCCATCTTCTGCTGATAGCTGCTCTCTGATTTTCCTCGTGGGAAGCTCTGTTCACCACTCTCAGATTTAGGTTTGGATGAAGTTGACTTCACCTCTGACCTCAGGTCTGCTTGTGACCCAGACATGGCAAGGAAAGCAGTATACTCTTCCAGGACAGTATAGAGATGGCTGCATAACCCCGTCAGCAGATGTTCAATTACTATATTTTGGATGAATTAAGAATTCTTCCTTCTATACATGGAGGACTTTCTTGGTTGAATCATGTAAAAATCTCCCTAGCAACAACATTTCTTTCATTATGCTTAATATTTGTCTCTTTTGTTGTTCTTTTCAACATTATAGAATTTGTAATGCAGTTGAATTAACACACAAAATACTGTAGCAGCCTGGGGGGTTAAAGATAATTAAACAGCTGGGAGAAGAATTCATCGTCTAGCTTAATATTCAGAGAAATGGGACGGCAGGGTACTTTTGGTGGTTGAGCATTCTAAGATAAATGAACCTTATAAGAAATGAGACTTGTAGACTGGTGTCCAATAGATTGCTTCAACCAAATCTGGTTAACTGTAAACATCATTAGCTTAAAATGTCTTCTCTCTTACCCCTGTTGTCTGTGATAACATGGGCCTCCTAATAGGGAAAGTGCTGTTCTTTTACATTTTATCCCCTTCTGGGGTTGTTAAAGCTAGCTGAATTGAGGCTTCCTGCAAGCTACATTAAGCTGTGTTCCTCCAGGCCAGAAGGGAAATTGTAATGTCTCTTCTGGCTTTAGAGGTTCCAATGGCAAGGCAGCTTTCTTCCTAAAATCAGAGTTTAATAAAAAAAAAAATAAGATCTAGATCAATCGATTTGTATGCTAGTCTTAAGGCATTTTTTCCTAATATTCCCTCTCCCACTTCCCTCCACAAAGAGCGCATTATGTTCTTGATGTCCAAGATCAAGATCTGCAAAATTTAGATGTTAAAATATGAATCTGATGTTGTGTTTAGAGATGACAATTTTTCCAACCAGTTCTTTGGTGGTTTTCTCAAATCTTTCTTTAAATTGCCAGAAAACACTTTTATGGAATAGCTGACCAAGTTTCTCTAAGAAATGACATTATTTTAACAAAGAAAAAAGTGGTGGTGATGATGGAAACTGTTCTGGATTTAAAGAAGACTAGATTTTAGAAAAGAAATGGTTGGTTGGACCTTATGTGGATCCTAGTTCAAACAAATATCTGCAAAAATACATTTTGGGGATCAATAAGTGAAATTTGAATATGGTCTAAATATTTGGGACTTCCCTGGTGGCGCAGAAGTTAAGAATCCACCTGCCGATGCAGGGGACACGGGTTCGAGCCCTGGTCTGGGAGGATCCCACATGCCGCGGAGCAACTAAGCCTGTGCACCACAACTGCTGGGCCTGCACTCTAGAGCCCATGAACCACAACTACTGAGCCCGCATGCCACAACTACTGAAGGCTGTGAGCCTAAAGCCTATGCTCCGCAGCAGGAGAAACCACTGCAATGAGAGGCCTGCGCACTGCAGTGAAGTGTAGCCCCCGCTCGCCGCAGCTAGAGAAAGCCCGCGCGCAGCAGTGAGGACCCAGCGCAGCTAACAACAAATAAATAAATAAATAAGTTGAAAAAATAAATAAATATTAGATGATATAAGAAGTTATAGTTAATTTTGTTAGATGTGAAAATGGTTTTGTGGTTATGTAGAATGTCTTTAGTTTTTAGAAATGCTTGCTGAAGTATTTAGGGATGAAATGTCACAATGCAATGTCTAATTTATTTTTAAAAAGATGAAGCAAATATGACAAAGATATTTGTTCAATCTAGGTTATGGTTATACAATGGTCACTAAATAATTCCCTATTTTTTATGCATGTTTGAAATATAATACAAAGGCTTTTTTAAAGGACAAATAACTTGTCAGCAGATTCCTTTCCTACATCTATTTTAAGAAACCAATATGGGCACCATCTCTGATGGAAACTGTAGAAGAAAACTCCAAATATAAGTTAGGTAGATTTAAATGAACTTTAAAAAATATTCTCTGCTGTTGGAATATAAAATTATGCAGCATTTATAAGTAAAAGTTCATGAAGCTCTCTTAATTCATCTATATTCTGTGGGTAGGTGGGGATAAATGAATAATAAAAGCACTGCCTGTTGAAGGAAAAAAATTTCAGCTCATAAATTGAGCTCCATGAAAATTATTTAAAGTACTTGTAAGTATAATAGGTTCACCAGAAATAGTTCTCATTTGCAAGATAACATTTCCTATAAATGAACAGAAAGTAATATATGGTCATTGTAAAAAACACAGATAATCCACAAGAAGAAAAAATCTCCAATAGTTTCACTGCCTGTTATTAATATTTTGACATATGTCTATCTAGTACATTTTCCAAGCATAGGTATGTATCTATCTTCCATCCTTCCCTCCCATCCTTCCTCCTCTCTTGCTGATCTCTTTCTCACTCCTTCCTTCCCCTTTTCCAAACTACCATTAGACATGGAAGTAAAACCAGAAACAGGAAATGTGGCTACACCCAAGTGTGGAATCTACTTGTGATGAAAGCACTTCACTCCTAGAATAAAGCCATCTTTACTTTGGCAACTTACAGTATTTTTAAAATAAGTTTTTAAGAATTCTTGTATATAAGGGTGATTAGCCCTTTATCCAAGAGATGAGTTGCAAATACTTCCCTCTGCCAGTTGTCATTTTTAAGTGTTTCATAACTTTATTATTGCAATTGATCATATTTATTGAGATTTCATAAAGTTACAAATAGTTGTAATACAAAAAGGCAGTTATTACAATGCACGGTAGTCCATCAGCATCTCTTGATAACAGCAGTATAATTGCTGGGCAACAGTACTGCACAGAGAAATCTAATAACCATAAGTTTTATTTTTAATTGAGTCATAATTTACAAACAATAAAATGCACAGATCTTAAGTGCTCAGTTTTATGAGTTTTGGCAATAGTATTAACCTGTGCAAACACCACCCAAAACAAAATGTGGGTCATTTGCTTCACCCCAGAAAGTGTCTTTGTGCCCTTTCTAGACAGTTACCCAGTGCCTCCCAGCTGGGCAAGCATTTTCTTTTCTTTATTTAACATCTTTATTGGAGTATAATTGCTTTACAATGGTGTGTTAGTTTCTGCTGTATAACAAAGTGAATCAGCGATACATATACATATATCCCCATATCTCCTCCCTCTTGCGTCTCCCTCCCTCCCACCCTCCCTATCCCACCCCTCTACGTGGTCACAAAGCACCGAGCTGATCTTCCTGCGCTATGCAGCTGCTTCCCACTAGCTATCGATTTTACATTTGGTAGTGTATATATGTCCATGCCACTCTCTCACTTTGTCCCAGCTTACCCTTCCCCCTCCCTGTGTCCTCAAGTCCATTCTCTACGTCTGCGTTTTTATTCCTGTCCTGCCCCTAGGTTCTTCAGAACCATTTTTTTTTTTAAGATTACATATATATGTGTTAGCATATGGTATTTGTTTTTCTCTTTCTGACTTACTTCACTCTGTATGACAGACTCTAGGTCCATCCACCTCACTACAAATAACTCAATTTCGTTTCTTGTTATGGCTAAGTAATATTCCATTGTATATATGTGCCACACCTTCTCTATCCATTCATCTGTCGATGGACATTTAGGTTGCTTCCATGTCCTGGCTATTGTAAATAGTGCTGCAATGAACATTGTGGTACATGACTCTTTTTGAGTTATGGTTTTCTTAGGGTATATGCCCAGTAGTGGGATTGCTGGGTCATATGGTAGTTCTGTTTTTAGTTTTTTAAGGAACCTCCATACTGTTCTCCATAGTGGCTGTATCAATTTACATTCCCACCAACAGTGTATGAGGGTTCCCTTTTCTCCCCACCCTCTCCAGCATTTATTGTTTGTAGATTTTTTTATGATGGCCATTCTGACTGGTGTGAGGTGATACCTCATTGTAGTTTTGATTTGCATTTCTCTAATGATTAGTGATGTTGAGCATCGTTTCATATGTTTGTTGATAATCTGTATATCTTCTTTGGAGAAATGTCTCTTTAGGTCTTCTGGGCAAGCATTTTCTGATTTGTCATGGTAGATTAGTTTTTGTTTGGTTTTTCCATATTTTATTTTGGAATTATTATAGTATACACTTTTTTTGTATACTATACAAGCATAATGCTTTTGAGGTTCATTCATGTTGTTTGTTGCATGTGTTAGTAATTCATTTGTAGTGCTGAGTAGCATTCCATTATATGAATAATCTATTTGTTTACTCACTGACCTGTTAATGGACACTTGGGCTGCTTTCAGTTTGGGGCTAGGAGCATTTGTGTATAATTTGTAGCCATGTGTTTTCATTTTTCTTGAGCAAATACCTAGGAATTTCTGGGTAACAGAGAAGGTCTATGTGTATAAAAAATGGCCAAGTTTCCCAAAATGATTGTATTCTTTTATATTCCCTCTTATCAGTAATATATGTGAGTTCCAGTTGTTCCACAGCCTCAACACTTAGTATTATCTTGCCTTTAAATTTTAACGATTCTAGTGGGTGTGTAGTGGTATCTCATTGTGGATTTAAATTTGCATTACCCTTTTGATAATGAGGATGAGCATCATTTCAGGTGTTTTTTTGTTTTTTTTTTTTTTGCTGTCCACAAATCTTCATTTGTGAAGTTTGTTCAAATCTTTTGTCCATTTATAAATTGTGTATCTTCTTAATATTGAGTTGTAGAAATTCCTTATATATTCTAGATATGTCTTCTCTTCAATATTGTCTTTGCATTTTTTAAGGTTTCTTTCAAAGAGCATGTGTTTTTAATTTTGATGAAGTCCAAGCTATCATTTTCTTCTTTTTTGGTTTAGTGTTTATTGTGAGCATACAGTAATCTTTGACTATACCAGGGTAATAAATGTTTTTCTCTTATATTTTCTTCTAGAAGTTTTATAGTTTTAGCTCTTAGGCTCATATCTATAATCCATTTGAGTTAATTTTTGTGTACAGTGGATGCAAGGGCTGAGGTTCATGTTTTTCCATATGGATTCCAATTATACAAAACACTATTCTTTCCCCCATTGAATTAACTTGGAACCTTTGTTGAAAATCAATTGACCTTATAAGTATGGGTCTGTGTCTGGGCTCACTATTCATTCTATTTATCTTTATGTCTATACCTACATCGATACAATATTGTCTTAATACTGTACCTTTATAAGTTTCAAAGTTGGTTTGTGTAAGTCTTCCAACTTGTTTTTCTTTTTCAAGATCATTTTGTCTATTCTAGGTGCTTTTTATTTGCATTTTTAGAATCAGTGTTTCAACTTTTATAAAAATGTTTTCTGGGATTTTTCTTGTGTCTATGTTGAATTAAGAGATCAGTTTTGGGAAAATGGACATCTTAATAATATTAATGGTTTAACTCTATTAAGCCTTCTTTAATTTCTCACAAGAATGTTTTGTTGTTTTTGATATAAAAGTTTTACATATCTTTTCTTAGACTTGTTCCTATGTGCCTGTGTTATTTTTTAAATTTCATTTTAATTGTTACTAATATATATAAATGCAGTTGATTTTTATATATTGACTTTGTGACCTTGCTATGTTTACTTATTAGTTTTAGTAGTTTTTATTTTTTAGTATGTTTTTAAAAATAGATTCTGTGGGGTCTTTTACATATACAACCATGTCATATGAAAATCATGAAAATTTTACTTCTTCCTTTCCAATATTTTTCTTTCCTTATTGCACTGTTAAAAATTACAGTACGGGGGCTTCCCTGGTGGCGCAGTGGTTGAGAGTCTGCCTGCCAATGCAGGGGACAGGGGTTCGTGCCCTGGTCCGGGAGGATCCCACATGCCGCGGAGTGGCTGGGCCCGTGAGCCATGGCCGCTGAGCCTGCGTGTCCGGAACCTGTGCTCCGCAACGGGGGAGGCCGCAACAGTGAGAGGCCCGCGTACCGCAAAAAAAAAAAAATAAATAAATAAATTACAGTACGATATTAAATAGAAGTGGTAAAAGTAGACCTCTTGCCATATTTCAATTATAGGGGGAAAGAGTAGCCCCTGCTCGCTGAAACTAGAGAAAGCCCGCGTGCAGCAAGGAAGACACAATGCATCCAAAAATAAATAAATAAAATAAACAAATTATAAATAAATAAATAAGCTGAGGATCTAGAGTCCACTTTTCCCAACAGGAAGTTATGCCTAGTGCTTACTGCCAGCTCTAGTCCATGCTGAGAGAGAGAGAGACAGGGACAGAGAGAGACAGAGAACTATTGACAACGAGCACTTAAAACAGTGGCTAATCTCATCCACACTTACATCTGCCTTTGGAATGTATGTATTTAAATAGGTCATGTACTAATCTAAATGATTTTTACGTATCTTATTTAAAAGTTATTTATTTTCCAAAATGTAGCCTTATTGAATAGTGTGAGGGGTTACTGACTGGCACTGGAGAAGCTGACCTGTAATGAGATGTTGAGGGTGGATCTTCCAAAAACTGGCTTCAAATAGAGGGTTTGCCATTTATATTTGAAACCTGATTATTTCATGCAAAATTTTGAATATTATATTTATATTTATTATAAAAGTAATATAGCAGAAAATCTACTTTTTGATTATTGATATTCCTGGATTTTACATACCTTTTGTCCCCCAGACACTGTCATGAAAGCAAATGTTTTAATGTGTGACAGGTATTTGCACAACTGCAATTCAGCATTTCAGAAAACAGTTGTCATCAGTGAAAACAACTCAATGAGGGGAAAGCCACAAATGCATGCACTATAAGAGGTCAGCGGCCACTATCCAGGCTACGTTACCATCTGGTCCTGCTGACGTGGTCATTTTCTCAACTCAGAAAACATGTATCAGTTCCTCCTGATTTGAAATCCATTCCAGCTCTGAGGAGTGACCTCCCTCCCCCACATTTCCCCACCAGCCGCTCATTCATTACCCCTGATGGACCTTCCTTTCCTATGGTATCATGATTTTGAAAAGAGGTGATGACACAGACATCATATTTTTGGAACATCTGTGTTGTTCGGATGCTGCCTTGCTAATACCTCCAGACATATTCCACTTAACTGTCTGTACTCTCCATACTCATACTTTTACTTTCCATGCTTTTTGTAAGGATTCAAACAATGCCAAAATGCTGAAAGTAAAAAGTGAAATGTTTCACTTCAACTTCCCAACAATTTCTTCTAGAGGTACCGAGCATTGATAGTTTAGCATGTGACTCTCTGGTTTGTTCCATGCTTACACACCCAGAAGATATATAGTATGATACAGCCATACCTATACTTACACCTATAGCTATACCTACATTTAAAAAAAACAGAAATGGGTTTATACTGCACATATTGTTCAACAACCTGTTGTTTTTTTCCAGTTAACACTTTCACCTGGCATGTGGGCATGTCATTACACAGAAGTCACCTTATCCTTTTTTAATGGCTTTATGATATTCCATTATGTGATAAACTGTGATTAATTTAACCAGTTCTCTTTGGTGGACACTTAGAAATCTTGTTTTTAAGATTTTCCCAAAGAAATGAATTCAATTCCGGAAAGACATTTTCTTACATCTCTAATCTCCAAAAGACAGTCTGCCCTCTATGAAAACAGGCAACTTTAGATTCAGATAATTAGAAGGTGTGCTATGTGTGAACACTTTCTTCTCTTTCTCCACTTGGCTTGATGTTTTGAATGTAAAACAAAACCAGAATAGTAGGCTCGGCATATGTTGCAACTGTTCATTTAAGGGCTTCTCGTTTCACACGAGCATTCTTCTCTTGCCTGGAGAGTGGTTGCTGAGAAGCTGTGTCACCGTGTGTGTGAGGCCACTGTTCTCCAAGGACCAAGGTAGAACTGGTTTAAAGGAATCTCCTCAATTGAGTGCCAGAACTGCCTTGCCCTAGGACTGATTGCTTTTTGCAGAGCAGATAACTGCGATGTTATGATTACTCACAGGCACACATACGCACAGTCACAGACATGCACAAAACATCACGTCTATATACTCACATATACAATCACATACGTGTGCAGGCACTCACACAGTCACATACACAGACTCACACACCTGCCCACACACACTCATACAGTCATATCGCGATATTCTGCACACATATACATACACGTGTGTGGATATGTGTATAATATACATATGTGTATATATATATGGTTATAATGTGTAATATATATATGTATATATGTGCAGAACGTCTCAATATGAGTGTATAATTATATATATATATTTACAATATATATAATGTATACTCACATAGACACGCAGAGAATCAGTATTCGATAAAAAGTTGTGGGGTAAAAAAAAAAAAGTTGTGGGGTAACACAACATTGTAAATCAACTATACTTCAATTAAAAAATCACTGAATCTGGTGGGAAGCAGACGCATAGCATAGGGAGATCAGCTCGGTGCTTTGTGACCACCTAAAGGGATGGGATAGGGAGGGTGGGAGGGAGGGAGACACAATAGGGAGGAGATATGGGGATGTATGTATATGTATAGCTGATTCACTTTGTTATACAGCAGAAACTAACACACCATTATAAAGCAATTATACTCCAATAAAGATGTTAAAAAAAAGTGAAAAAAAATCACTGAATCATTTAAATACACATTTACCCTGCTTTCCATGAAAAAAAGTTGTGGGGGTTCCCAGCGTGGGTTTGGGGGTGGACAGGGGAGGGCTGGGGGAGCACACAGCCTGGCACACTCAGTCCCCACCCCTGAGTAGTAGGGGGCCAGCCGCCTCTAACATGTGTGCGCCAGCACATCTCTAGGCTTGGATGAGCTGCTCCATGGTCAGCTTGTTCTTCCGGTTCCCTCTTCTGGGATAGGCCTGTGCCACTCACCAAGGACAACCTTCTCAGAGTTGGGGACAGCTCTTAGATAGAGGGCACACATCTAGCACAAAGTACCCACATGCCCACCCATTGCCTTTTCCTGTGTTGGGAATTCAAGAGCTCTTTTCAGTCCAGTGGAAGATTCAGAAATGTTTGAAAGGGTCATCTAGTTTGGTGCAATTCAGCTGAAGCTGCATTAATGCCTGCTCCATGCAAGGAGGTTGGGCACAGTGAACCTGACACTGTCTTCAGGGCTATCTTTTCCAAGGGCTGCATTTCAGACATCTCCAAAGACCAGAATATATCTTCTAAGAGTGGAACACTTCTGGTTCACAGTGGTCTCCTTGGCACAAGTCTGCACCCTGAACACCACTGCGGGCCTAGAAATAATGTCACCATTGTACAATAAATAGAATTCTGAAGATGACAAGTAAATTTCTTTCCTTTGATACCTTAAAAAACAGCATTCAGGGCTTCCCTGGCGGCGCAGTGGTTAAGAATCCACCTGCCAATGCAGAGGATGTGGGTTCGAGCCCTGGTCCTGGAAGATCCCACATGCTGCGGAGCAACTAAGCCCGTGTGCCACAACCACTGAGCCTGCGCTCTAGAGCCCAAGTGCCTAGAGTCCGTGCTCCGCAACAAGAGAAGCCACCGCAATGAGAAGCCCACACACCAGAACGAAGAGTAGCCCCTGCTCACCGCAACTAGAGAAAGTCCACATGCAGCAATAAAGACCCAATGTAGCCAAAAAAAACCCCAGCATTCAGTGAGCCATTCTCATCGTGTTTTTAAACTTTTTAGAAGTCTTCCTTGTCTCTCTTTCTTTTCTTCTTTCAACCAGCATCCTCCCACAGAGATGTGACTGAGCATTTCTCCCCAGAAGAACAGTTTCCCTGACTCTCTCCTTCTTGGCAAATCTAGTGCTTTTTAAAAGTCTCTGTCTTGTGTGAGATGGATGCTAGAGCCTGAGGAAGACGGAAACAGGCAGGAACTTGGGAGAAAGGAATTTCAAGCTGACACCTGTTCTAGCCATTTAGTTGATGTTTATCGAGCCCCCGCTAATATCAAAGGCCTTGCTGAAGTCATTATAGTCTCAGTGATGAAGATGGGCACATCCCATCCAATGGGGAAGACATGGTATAAACAAGTAAATCACTCTATCAGTAGTGATAACTGCTAGGAAGAAAACTGAAGCAAGGTAAGAGCACGGAGGTGTATGAGTGTGTGAGTATGGGGGTATGTGTGTGGATGGGTGTGTGTTTCTCCTTTACTGGGGTTTGGGGGTGGGTCAGGGAAGTTCTCCCCACGAAGGAAACATTTGAGCAGGGACCTGAATACAGTGAGAAACAGTCATCCAGGCAGCGGGCACAGCATATGCAAAGGCCTAAATGTGGGAAGGAGCTCAGCGTTTGCTGGGAACTCCAAGGAGACTGGCTGGAGCACAGTGAACAAAGGGGAGAGAGATGAAAGTGAGGCTGCGGCGGGGCGGGGGGCGGGAGTCAAGGGCCTTGGGTGCCTTGGTTAGGAGCCTGTGTTTTAACTGGAAACAGAAACCCACTGGAGGATTTTGAGGAGGGGAATGACTATGGTCTGATTTTTGTCTTTGAAAAGATGGCTCTAGCTACCATAGGAAGAAAAAGGAATGTATTTGAGAGGGGCGAGGGGAAGGGATGTCTTTATGGAGGATGGTGCAGAGCAGTGTGGGCTGGGCAGTGTGGTGGGGATGCAGAGGTGGGTTCTGTGCGTGTGTGTGTATGTGTGTGCATGGTGATGGTGAAGCAGGAAGCTTTGGCACTCCAAGGCAGAGTGAGCCAGGGCAATAGCCCAGGTGTGGAAATCTTGCTGTATTTGCAGAATGGAAGCAGTAATGAACATTTGTCGAATTATTAGCTGCATCGTCCCATTGCACCCTCTTTATGTCTGTGTGATATCTGCTCTCTGGTGCTGTTGTTATCCATCTTTTGTGGTTGAAAAAGTGTGGCTCAGAAAGGTTGGGTAACTTGCCCAATTCTCATCGCTGATGTGAGCGTGAGCCATGACTTGAATGTAGGTTTGTTTGAACCCAAAGTCCATAATGCCACTCGGCTTTACACTACATTTCATGTAAAAGAAACCGCATGCTTGCCAACAGTGGTTCATGGCCACCAGCATCAGAATCCTCTGAGGGGCTTATTAGAAACACAGATGCCCCTCCATCTCCTGACACAACTTGAACCTACTGAATCAGAACCTCTGAGGGCTTGAGAACCACCTCTGTAGGGAATCAAGGTCTCTAAGTGTCTCGCACATTTCATCCTAATGACCACTCCTTTCACTCCAGCTCTGGCCCCAGTGTCTGAACTGTTCCAAGAGCTATGAACATTTATCTTCTTATTGTTTTGAATAAGTAATAGGTTAACAAGGCTCAAAAATCAAAATGATTTAAAATGATAGATATTGTGAAGTGTCACTCTGAATCCCATCCCCATCTACTCTGTTCCTCCTAATCTCCCAACAGGGAGTAACTATTAGTAGTTTCTTGTGTATCTTCCATTGTTTTCTTAAGCAAATAAAAATATGTAATCTTATTTTCCCCCTTTCTTACAGAAAGGCAATGTGGGGCTTCCCTGGTGGCGCAGTGGTTAAGAATCCGCCTGCCAGTGCAGGGGACACAGGTTCTATCCCTGGTCCGGGAAGATCCCACATGCTGTGGAGCAACTAAACCCGTGCACCACAACTACTGAGCCCATGTGCCACAACTACTGAAGCCTGTGCGCCTAGAGCCCGTGCTCCATAACAAGAGAAGCCACTGCAATGAGAAGCCGGTGCACTGCAACGCAGAGTAGACCCCGCTCACTGCAACTAGAGAAAGCCCGCGTGCAGCAATGAAGACCCAGTGCAGCCAAAAATTAATTAATAATAAAAAAAAGGCAACATGCCATATATCCTGCTATGTACCATGCTTTAAAATTTTTTAAAAAATATACTCTAGAGATATTTTTTATTTTATTTTAATTAATTAATTTCATTTTTGGCTGCGTTGGGTCTTCCTTGCTGTGCGCGGGCTTTCTCTAGTTGTGGTAAGCGGGGGCTGCTCTTCATTACGGTGCATGGGCTTCTCACTGCAGTGGCTTCTCTTGTTGTGGAGCACGGGCTTTAGGCGCGCGGGCTTTAGAGCAGTGGCTCAGTTGTTGTGGCACACGGGGTTGGTTGCTCCGCAGCATGTGGGATCTTCCTGGAGCAGGGATCGAACCCGTGTCCTCTGCATTGGCAGGCGGATTCTTACACTGTGCCACCAGGGAAGTCCCTTTAGAGATCTTTTCACATCCATATATAGAAAGCATCCTCATTTTTTAAATAGCTGCATAATATTCCACTGCGTGGATGCACCAGTTTCTTTAACCAATTATGTACTGATAGTCAGTTGGGTTGCTTCCAGTCTTCTGCTCTTAGAGATAATGCGGTAATGAATAACTGCACATGTATATCATTTAGCAACTGTAAGATAAATTTCCAGAAAAGGGATTGCTGGGTCAAAAGTTAAAGCATTTGTCATTTTGCTCCTTCAGGGTGAACCATTTTGTATCTCCACCAGCAACATCACAGTCTTTCAATGGTGTTTCTAATATAGAGCAATAGATCTTCACACACACCCCCATTACCATTCTGATATGAAATTCTGAGACAATATAACCTACTTAAAGTCAGAATTAAAACCAAAAAATCAATATGATGCTTCATCTGGTAATATCAAAGATAAATAAAAGTAATTTATAATAAAATAAGAAGCATTTCACTATGTGAAGTGCTTGTGTACTTGTGCCTGTAAGCAGACTAAATAGGAATGCCACACCCCCAAATGCAGACTGATACAGAGGTGCTCTATTGGTGACTCAGGATCCATGAGCACAGCTGTAGTTGGAGAAGTGATTTTCCAAAATGGTAAAACACCAAAAACACAAGCAAACAAAACCTTTTTGGTAAGGTTCTGAACAAAACAGAAGACAACTTTCTCTTTATTACACTGCAGTTGCATTCCTGGAAAATTCAGTGTTTATTAAAACCATGCAAAAACTCCTTTGTACTTATATATAAAATGGGTTTAAGTTCTAGATTCAGGTGATTATTAGCAGATTTTTCTCCTATCTGAATGTCCAGTGGGTCCTTTGAAAGTCCAGTGGGACACAGGATGATTCTTCTTTGTGTGGGACTGTCCTGCTCCCATCCATGAAATGCCAGTAGGATTCCAAGTCATTGTGACAAATAGAGAAGTCCCAGTGATTCATTATGCCGCCAGGGGCAATGCCCTCTCCTGCTCTGAGAATGGCTGCTTTGGGGTCTCCTCTAGAACCCATTACTTAGACCAGGACCAGGTGAGCATTTCTAAAACACTCACCTCTGTTTCATCATGTTTCACTTCTGCTCAAACCCCTCCAGCCTCTCTTTGTTGTGGCAGAACAAGTGCAGTATCCTCAGCTGATGGGACAGAGGTTGTAGGTCTGCCAATGAAATGTTCATTGGCTGGATTCAATGCTTCATTGAGAGTTGGGTGTTGAAATATAGGCTTTTGGGTGAAAATGGCAAGTAGGACCAGATGCCTGGGGCTGCACTTGGCAAATCGAAGGCTTTCTTGGTCCCTTGTCCTGATGTGGCTGAACGAACCCCCTGCTTTGGTTTGGAGACCCTCCTTTAAGTGGTTGGGTGTCTTCGGACAACTGGCTAAACCTTTCTGAGCCCCTTCTGTTAAATAAGAGTATGGCACTAGAAGGCTGAGAGATCCCTTTCAGCACTGATTTTTGTGATTCTGGAAAGGATGATAGAGTTAGTAGCTGATAGGACTTCAAATCTGTGACACTTTGAGCTCTGATTTTATTAATATCAGATAGTTTAAATATTTTTTATTTTTGAGAGAGTAGGAAGTGTTTAGTGGGATCTTTCTTAAATGTGTTGTGCATATGCTCTCTTTAAGATGGTCCATGTATAAGTTACAAATGCTCCAGGTGCTGTGATTCTCTGGGGTTGTGATTTCCTGCGCCAGGCCTCCTCTCCCGGTTCCTTTCCAGTTGCCCCCAAATGCCTGTGATGTTCACCTGCATAAGGCTGGCAGAGAATAATGACTTTGTCATAAAATGTCGTCATGACCTTGATGCCCAAGTGGCTCTCAATATAGTCCAGCAGTCAAGTGGTTGTTTATATATGACTAAGCTGTATGATTTTGCTGTGCCTCAATTTTCTCACCAGTTAATAGTCATAACAATAATATGGACATTACAGGTACTTTTTCTTCGTGCATACTATAGTTGACCTTTTGTCAAAGTTTATAATTATGCACTTATCATTATGGCTTTTGGAGTAAAGCCTGTCTCCCTTAATAGTGTATAAACTCCTTGAGGGCAGGTGTCTGATTTGTTCACCAGTGGGTCTCCGGCACACCCTACGGTCCTGTCACAGAGATGCTCGACCGTTATTCACTGGATGAATGAGGGAATGCATGAAGGCCATTATCATATAGATACTACATTGGTAGTGGACTGTAGGCTTATAAATAAGGACTAGTATGCTTTCACTCACTCACACTTATTCATTTAGAAAGAAGGCTCCTGGGGTCTGACGGGAGAATTATTTTCCTCCCAGCCCCCAATTTGAGCAGCAAAGCCATCCGGACCCTTTGCCCTGGGGTCAGGCCGCGCGTGTCTCCGTTTGGAAGTGCTAGCACACTTCCATAGACGGAAGGTGTGCACAGAAGCGGAGAATTCATTATAACCGGTTAGTCATCCATGGAGATTGTAGATGCTGCCCGTGGGCGGGAAGCACCTGGCGCTTCCTGGGCGGGGCCTGTTCCCAGAGCTGCGCCCCGAGGTGGGAACACGACCCGCCCACTGAAGCCCGGGCTCTCCCCGCACTCAGCAAAAACACCAAGGGCACCTGGGCGGTCCTTCTCCCAGTTCAGTCAACTCTGAGATCCAGCCCCACATGTGCTGGGGTAACTTTTTGCAGGGATGCTGGGCAGGAGAGCCGGCCTAGATTCTCGCCCGGAAGCACCAGAAGGAAACTGGAGCCCACCCTTGCTCTCTCCCCTGAAAGCTGAGGGCGTTGAGGCAGGTGACGGGGAAGGTCCCAAAGCCCTTGTAGGGGAGTCATACAAACCAGGCGAACCCAGGCGGCGGATGCCCCGGGAGACCCCGCAGCATCAGGAGCGCGCGGCTTCCGGGGGTCAGTCGAGTTGCGCTCGGTGGGTCAAGGATGACTCAGCCTTGCCCGTGTCGGTCTTTACTGCCGGTCGGCGCGAGGGCCCCACAAAGTTCCCAGTCACACCCAGACCTCCCTCTCGCAGAGGCCGGGGCTCCGAAGCCGGGTCCCGAGCTGAGGACGGCGGCGA
Source organism: Aethalodelphis obliquidens (assembly GCF_003676395.1). Lineage (NCBI taxonomy): Eukaryota > Metazoa > Chordata > Mammalia > Artiodactyla > Delphinidae > Aethalodelphis > Aethalodelphis obliquidens. Next base: position 3,189,832 of record NW_020837966.1, read on the forward strand.
GAGAGGCTGCAGGGAAGCCTGGTTCCCCGGACGCCCAGGGCTTCTCCGACTTCCTTCCTCCTCGCCCCCGCCTAGGCTAGCCGCTCGACCGCGTCTCCTGCCCAGCGGGTGGGGGTCCGAGTGGGGAGCGGGTGAGCCCCCGAGCCTCAGAGGACTCTCTTACTCCCGAAATCCAGGGAGTCCGCCAGTCAGGATAGACTTGGAGAAGCAGTGCTTCCCCTCCCGACCCCCCAACTCGCCGCAGTCGCGCGGACCCCGGGCCCCAGCGGGTCAGAGCGCGAGGTGCTCGGAAGCCCGGCCCGGGTTCAGGCGTGCCAGGGAGGCCCCGCTGCGGCCCGAAACCGGGAGCCCCGCGCTCGTGTGCCAGCGCCGCGCCGGCAGCGCCGCCCTCGGCGCCTTCCCTGATCGGCGCTGCGGCCGGAGGAGCAGCCGCGGGCGGCCACGCAGCCGAGCCCCGCTCTCATCCCCACCGCACTCAGCCTTGCCCGACCCAGTCCGCCGCCGCGAGCCCCGGCCCCTTTCTCAGACTTTGGCCTCTTCCCTGCACCCCTTGCCCTCCGGGAAACTGCGCGGCGGGGACGGGGGTCGCGCCACCTCTGTGCTCCTCAGGACCCGACCCGCCGCCGCCTGTTACCCGGCCGGGCCCTAGCCTCCCGCCTGCGCCCCGCCCCCCAACCAGCTCTGGGCTGGGGGTTGCGGGGTCCGGCCCGGGTCCAGCCCGAAAGTGGCGTCCGCGGCGGCGGACTGCGGAGTTGTAAAGAACTCGGCGGCCGCAGTGGGCCGGGCGGGGCAGGGCGCTCTCAGCCGCGTCCAAGGACACTGGAGTTTGCAAGTCCCCGCCCGCGCGGCGCCCCCCGCCCTCCCGCCGCGGCCGGCCGGACTCCTAGAGCCGCCGAGGCGGGGCCGGGCGGCCGCGGCTGCGAGAGGCGTGTCTCCCTGCTTCCTCCCCCGCCTGCCTCCCTCTCCACCTCTCTCCCCTCCCTCCTCCTCTCCGCCCTCCCCGCCCCGCTCCTTTTTCTGCTCCCCGAGTGCGCCCGGCGCGCGAGAGGCAGGCGGGGCGGCGTGGAGCAGGCAGCGCAGCGCGCTCGCCCACCGCCCGCTCGGCGCAGCTCCCCGCTGCCGCTATCGTCGCCGCAGCCGGCGCGTCGGAAGGAGCCTAGCATGGCCGGGCCGGGCTCGCAGCGGCGCGCGTCCCGGGGGGCCTCGGCACTCCTGACCGCCGCGCTTCTCTTTGCCACGCTGGGGGACGTGGTGCGCTCGGAGCAGCAGATCCCGCTCTCAGTGTAAGTGCCAGGTCCTGTGCCGCCCGGGGAGGGTACCCTGCCGCCCGCGACTCGCTGTGCCCAAGTTTGGGCTCCTGCAGGTGCGGCCAGCAGGACCTGCCGCGGGCGTCGGCCTCGCCTCTAGCACCTGCCGGCGGGGACCCGCGTGGGGCGGCGAGACTGGGGTGGGATCCCCTCGCCCCCTCCCCGGGCTGCGAGGGAGACCTGGAGAGGCTCACCGCCGGCGACAGCACCAACTTTGAAGCCTGTTTACCGCGTGCAACTTCCATGGGCCGTTTATTTACCCCTTCTTTGCTATCTTGCCATCTCACTTCTTTTTGGGGAGGGGGGGATGGGTGGATTTCTTTCGACTAATCTTTGCCAGGTGATGCTCAGTTTGGGTGGTCAAGTTCTCAGGCAATTATTCAAATAACATTCAGTCGTCTTTCGGAGAGCCTGGGACACTTTGCGCATTTTGAACTGTGTGACCCCCTCGGGCCCCCTCCCGCGCTGCGCTCTGCAGTTTGGTGCTGGCAGTTTCTACCAAGGCGCTTTTTCTGTCTTTTTTTTTTTTTTTTCTCCAATGTTATACCGCCTGGCTCCTTCAGCCACAGCCCCGTGTGTGCGTATGCGTGCGTGTTGACTGTGACACGGTGTTACATTTGTTCCTGTGCCCTTTCTCCCTGTAGGGTGAAGCTCTGGGCCTCTGCTTTTGGGGGAGAGATAAAATCTATTGCAGCTAAGTACTCCGGCTCCCAGCTTCTGCAGAAGGTAAGGTTTCTGTGGTGGCAGGAAGCGATGATTTTTCCAGCACAGAAAATGGAGGCAGATTTAGTTTTCCAAACAAACGTGAACCCCGAGCAGCATCAGTTATCAGAGGTGTCTCTGATCCTCCGTTTCTTGGCAATGTACTGTGCAGTGACTTCTCCCTACCAACCGGTTATTTTTAGATGACACTTGATTCTAAACACAAAGAAAAGGAGGATACTCACTGGCACTGTCCTGGCTGGGGCTCGGAAACTGAGTGTTTTTGCATGGCTCTCCTCTCAGTGTCGGTATTGCTGTTTCAGTGTGAGAGCAGATGCTCCTCTGGCCAAAAAACGCTAACTTCATCCAAGGGGCAGAATCAGTGCCTGTTATGATGTCTTTCACTTTGCCTGCGTTGGAGGCTGGGGTTCAGTATATCAGAGAAAGATGCTGCACTATTGTTTGTCATCCCCGCAGTTGTACGATCCCATTATTCCCCAATCATCTAGACTCAGGGCTGGGATGCATTACATCATTACAGATAAGGAGAATGAATGTGGTTATCTTTCCACTCAGCTGCACTGCTGGGTAATAACCTATGAGAGTAGTCTACAAACTTAAGAAATTGGTCTGCATCCATATATTCTGGAGAGTAATGAGAATGCAGAATTGATTATTAGGCTTTTATCAGAACCTGCATCAATTTTAATTCAAACAGGCAGCATTATGCTTAAAATTACATTGTGAGATATATGGTCTTTCGCCCTCCCCTCCAAGAAAAAAGGGGAAAAAATGGGCCGGGGAGGAGAGATTAGAGGGGTTAAAAGAATTTCAAGTTAACAAATCAACAGGATTAATCCAGTAATTCTCTCAAAGATAGAAAATAAAATTGGCCTTTAGGGGATAATTCTCTGATACAAAAAGCTTAAATTGTTAAGTTAACTTTTAAGTATTTTAAAATGTGCTTTTTGGGCCAATGTAACATATGTGTCATGCGTGCTGCCTGGTAACCAAGTACGTATTTTATTTATGGCATTCTGCTTTAGAGAGTAGAGTTTTTGGGGACATTATATGAAACAGTTTGTCACATGAAATCCAAATATCGTAATGAAGCATGAGCCCACAATGGAATGACAGAGGTTAGCCTGGCTTAAAAATTGCCAATAGCCATATTCTCTGAAACCATGGAAAGACTGTTATCACAACTCTGTTATTTGGGGACAGAGTTCATTGAATTATAGGCAGTTGATAAAAACTTGAGGTTATGATGTGCCTTTATGGTCAGTGATAATTTACATACCTGTGACCTGCCTCTCAGTTTATAGGAGTTGCCTTTTTTGCTAGTGTTCTTTTAATCTGGACCAGTCTGTACTCAGCTCTGGCATTTTGCCTGCGTGTCAGATGTTTTATGTGAAGAGTTCTGGCCTATTGCATTGCCTGTGTATTTTGCTTATGCTTTTAAAGAAGAGAACATTTTGTATAACTTTAAAGAAATATTTTTCATCTGCACGTTGTAGTTTAGTTGTAACAACTCTGAAAGTAACCCTTCAGAGCCTGTGAACTTTTTTTTGTGGGGGGGCTGTGCTTACATATCTCGTATCTCACATTTTGTAGGAGCACGTGAAATATATTTTTTCCTTCTCTCTGAAGTTAACACACAACACACACACACACACACACACACACACACACACACACACACACACTGCACAAAATCCCATCAACCATATTATTGGCTACTCTATAATAGCAAATTGGAAAAAGCTAAAATGCTTCTCTTACCTTATCAGCATCCTTTCTGATACTGTATTCACAAGCGGCGCTTTGCTTTTGTCATGTTTGCAGCTTGACAATTGGGTAATTATTTCCAGCTGTTTGTGGCTTTGTTGTCATTTCTTGCTGTTGCCTGGCATTTTGTAATCTGATGCATGGGGAAGGTGAGGTGTTGGTGGGCGTTAGGTTCTGGGGTGGGCATTTATTTGCTCTTGCATTTGGATTGCAGTCACTGGCCATGGAGTCCTGCGATACCCACCACTTTGGCTTGCTAGGCAGGGACTTCCATGAATGATGGGGCAGGGCATGTTAGACAACTTGGGTAGGTACCTTTTGGCTGTCTTGGCCCATTGCCCCCAAATATGATTGTATTTTTATAATCAGCAAAGAAAATTGATTTCGAGAACTCAGAGTATGAATGAGAAAGGATGTGAGGTGCTCAGCGTCGGGGGAGGCATAACATCATTTGGAAAAGCAAGGAGACAGTTGCCTTTCTCTTGCTTATTTTCAAGTTTCTGTCCATTTGCATGAGGAATTACTCCTGCGTCAAAACTCTATGCACCCTTCCATCACATCACTGCATCCTTGACAATTAAGATACTCTCGAGATGAGTTAGAAAACTTGGTTGATAAATGCATTAACACTGTAGTAAGGGGACCCAAAGGTGTTGCGTAAGAGTCTGTAATCATACTTTTAAGGCATGGGCATTTAAACTTGATTTTCAGTTAAGTAAGGTATATTGTATACCACTGTACAAGTTTATGTACTCTATGTAGTTTTTCTAATTGACACTTTATGTTGTGAATTGATGCAGGGTGTTCACTTTTAGAATGGGAGTTTAGTAATTTTTGCACTAAGGCAAAAACTTTACAAAATAGTAATTGTGAATGTAAGTTAAATAGTAATTGGCCACCAATTTTAAAGTGTTTGGAGACTGGGAAAACTGCTGTTTTGGTAACAGGTTTTTATTAGGTAATATAATTCGAGGTAGCAGTATTATCACTGATTTCCTCAATGTAAATATAGCTATTTAACAATGTACCTCACTGCCATGGCTTTAGAAAGGAGATTTCATCAGTTGTTTCTTTGTTTAATACTGTGGCTTTCATTACTTTAGCTTATGATAATATATTTGGTACCCACTGCCAGACTTTTCCTATTTTTTCTATTTTTTTCTTTGCCGAGCACAGGAATAGCAATCTGTTTGTTCCTTATAAAGAGGATATTTTTGATCGTATAAAATGCTGTAGTCCACATTTTGGCAAAGTTTTGTGTTTCCAGTACAGAATGGAAAAACGTAGGACTCGTGTATGGGAGTTGGAGTCAATCTTGAGAGGCTTTAGTTGTTATAGGACAGCGGGCCCCTGAAAGCAAAGCACTGGAGTGTGGCTGTGTGCCTGTGTCCTGCCTTCTTAGCTGGGAGATACTGCAGCGGTTTCCATTCACTTCAACTTTTAATTAACTTTCCTATTTGACATATTCATGCCAGTATTCAGCTGCCTCTATCTTGCTTCATTTTCCCCAAAGAATGCGCTTTGTGTGGCTTCTTTTGGGGAGGCATAGTTTCATTACCTCTCTATTTTGGGATTCAGTGAGAAGCATTCTAGTAGGTCCAGTAACCTAGGCTGTTAAACTCATGGGCTCCACACCCCTAACATTCACAATAAAAGGTATTAAACTGGCATGATTCTTATTTCATCCTTCTTAGGGAGAATTTGGTAGGAGCTGGGTTTGTCATTCTGTTTCGTTCTGCATTCAGGGAACGCATGTTCATGGGAATGAAGAGTTCCAATTATATTTAACAGAATCGTGATGATAAATACACAGCGGAAATACAGGTACTGTGTGTCTCTGCCATTAATGCTAGAAAAGAATTGACATTTACTTTGGATGCCTCATGCAGCACTTATCAAGCGTGCTCTCCTTGGAGTGCATAACCAGGTTTTTGCGTTATCACCTATATATTGAGAGAGAGCGGCTTTAATACGTGAATGTGATGTCTCTTTCCACAGGACAGAGTCAGCAAAGTAAAAGGTTGGTTCTTTTAAGCCATTTTGATAATTATGACTTTTGATCAATGTGGAAATTGATGGTCTTTTAAATAATTAAATAGGAGTATTCATTTATCAGGAATTGGGTAGCAGTGCTGTGCTGCCTGTAGGAAGCCTGGCACTCTATGGATTGCTTTTATTGGGGAGGCGCTACCAGGCTGAACATTTTTGTTGAATAAACACGGTTATTTGTCATCCCATGAGATTAGTGCATTCAACCTGTGATGCCAGTGTTTTAATTCACAGCACCACTTCAATTACTGTACTTTTCCCTGGCAGATTATTTTTCAAAGTCTTGAAATCTCGGAAATGACAGTTTTCAGTCTTTCAGGGCAGTTTATTGGTCTCATTAGCCCAGTCACCAGGACATCCGCAGAGCAGGATAAACCAGTTAGAATTCATTTCGCGCATCTTACCCACACATATATCTTATTGTATTTGTACACTAACGCTTGGTCACTTGAGGACCAGATAAAGTTCTTTTTGTATGGCTTTGCTAAGTGTTTGTCTGAGCCTCTTTTGTTCATTTTTTTCTTTCCTTCTTTTTCTCAAAGTTTCTTTTCTGACAGAAATATTTCTGCTTTGCTTTTTCTCTCATTAGGAACTGCTGCAGCCTGAGTTGCTCCGATTTACAAATGCTAGTCAAAATTACGGGAAATGAAAACATAGGCATGGTTTTCTTGTTGGAGGCAAATTTCAGACTTTTAATTCCAATGTGGTTATTAATTTTGATCAATTACTCAGGTGATCTCAGGCGGGTTTTATTTTATTTTATCTTATTTATTCTAATACCAGTGTGCATTTAGGCAAACACATGAGTACCAAACCACCTAATAATTATAAAGTTTGTCAGGCAAGGGCAAGCACAAATAATGTTTCTAGTTGTGATGAAGACATAGCCGTGTATCATGATGAACAAAAGTGAAAGAAATGTGAAACCATTACCCCAAGTACCTGTGGCCCTGCAGGATGTCCCATTGTCCTGCAGTTTGGATCACATATTTGTGGAAGTCAGGTTTGGGGTTTTAGGCTTTTCAGTCTTTGATCAATCCTAGCCTAGGTGTTTAGTGCTCCCACGTACGTGGAGCAATAAATGACTTGGTATATTGGGCTTATCGAAAGAGGTGTACATTCTCACAAGGATCCTTTGTTTCTGGTCTGTCATTAATCCAGATCTGTCATTACAGATTACCAACAAATAAGCTTTTTCTTTATCCAAATACACATCCTCTGTCGGAAGTGAGTGGCATTTATATTGGGGGTCCCCCCGTCTTTTGCAGTCACAGCGCTTGTTGAGACCCACAGTGTCTTCTAGACAGAGACTTTTCGCAGATTGCGTGTTCCCTGGGACACTCAGATTGGACTTAGAGGTTTGCTGTGGCTGAGACTGAGAAAAAAGGCAATAGATGTTATAAATGCCAGCCTATGAATTAGTATATGAGATTCTCCCTCCCCCGACCCTGACTCCTCTTTTAATGTAATTTTTATACAAGAGACATAATGGCCTATGCTTCATCTTCAGTGGCTGCAGTGATGCTTTTGTGTATCATGGAACAAGAGGAAAAGTTCCTCATGTCAGGCTCCTGGCAACATCGATAGAATCTTCATCAGCCCTCTTTGGTCCATTAAACAAAAGTGAGCTTCTCCTTCATGAGAAGAAAATGATGCAGAGGAAGAGGAAGATGCTTGATTTCCCTGAGTATTTACTGACCAGCAAACTGAGATGATCGTTCCTGAAGTGCAAAGTCAGCCTCAGAGACCCCTCTCTGACACAGTCCAGCCTGGACCACAGCTCACCCTCAGCAGATGAGGCATCTGTACAGCTGATGTGTTTTAGGAGATTTCTCTTTGCATAGCCAGCATGTCTGCTTTTCAGAAGAAAGTTATTTTACAGGCACAACTTTGAAAAGGGTCCAGGATGTCTTCAATAAATGGTAAACATTTTAATTTCCATTTGCTTTGAACAACACTCATTGTGTGCTCATTCCAAGGCTGTTTAAATAAGGCATTACCTTTATAAGGTGTATTACAGTTATATGTTGCAGAGCTTCCTGGTTACCCCAAATCAAGATTATGGAAATAAATAACTCAATAGTCAAACTATTAATGGGCATTTCAAGGCCATATTGGGAAGGAGAGCATTATCTCTTGACAAGAAATAGATGGCTCTTTCGTCAGTTTATGCACTGCCAAGTATTTATCTTGGCACCCGATATTGGAAAACAGTACTCTCCCAAGGTTAAAAGAGCTGTTATCCATGTAAACGATCTGGACAGACAAGTTGGGCAGAGCTGCAAATGGCTGTGGGTTCACAGACCAGACCTCTGGTTATCCATTTGAGGTGAAGCAACTGCCAGTCGGTATTTTGGGCTTGCACATGTCATTACCATTATACTTATTAAGTTTGTGCGTGTGTGTGTATGCCAGTAGAAATGAATGCTGCTCATCACAGAATGCATCAGGTGCCGCCTGCTAATGGGGAAGATTGTTCTTGTCCGCTCGTGCTGCTAGTGAGAGTGGCTTAAGGCAGTGAACCAGGGTGCTGGGACAGAACCGAATGACCCAGTCCACCAAGCTCGGTTTGTCCAGCTTCTGAGATTTTATAGGCAGCTGCAGCGGAGGGTCTGCTGAGACCAGGAGCAGCTACATAATTTGTGGGTCCCAGTGCGAAAGCAAAACGGGGACCCTTTGTTAAAAAATTATGAGGAATTTCAAGAGGATGATAGCAGAGCGTCACAGGGAACACGGGGCCCATTGGGCCTGGGTGAAGTCCCTTGAAGGATGGGCCGTGCTCATTTCGGCTTTCTCTTTTCCCTGCTGGGTAGCTCATCCTCTCATTTTATTTTTTATTTTATTTTTATTTTTTTAACATCTTTATTGGAGTATAATTGCTCTCTCTCATTTTATTTCAATGTTCTGGCCACAGTCAGTTGGGGAGGCATCCTTTGCCCATCTTTCTTCATCATCATAATAGCTGCAGAGCTTGGAACATTTTTAGAGACACATCTTGGGAGATGCAGTGTTGTTAAAGCAAAGAAAAAGGTCACTGGCCTAGGAGCCTAGGAGCCCTGGTGTTTGTCTTCTTATCTTTTCTGTAGGCATTTCCTGAGTGGCCTTGGGCAAATGGTCTAATCTAATAGTAAAAACATGTAGCATTCACTCTGGTGTACCCGCATTCCAGGTACCATGATAAGTACTTTACATATGTCATCCCACTGAATTCTCTCTACTACCTGATGAGTCAGGAACTACCATTCACCCCATTTTTCAGATTTAGAAGTTGAGGATTACAGAAGTTAAGCAGCCTCCCCCAGGTGACCGACCTGGGCTTCTGGAGTCTGCTTGCCTGGTCCCTCATCTTTGTGTGACCTTGTTCCATCTCAGTTCTAGTTTGAAAACAATGTGAATAATACCTGTGTTTCCCTACCTCATGGGTGTTTGGGAGGATTAAATGAGATAACGTCTGGGGAATTACTTCGGAAACAATCAAAGCCTGGGAAGACAGCTGAGAGGACAGGGTTTGGAGTCAGATGGACTTGTCATTGAGTCTCAGATCTGTGGTGTGACGCTTCTGAAACTGCACCCTCCAGTGTGAGAGGAGACCTGTGCCTTCTACCTTACGGGCTGCGGTGAAGGTTGAATGAAATAAACTACACAGAGCACTTAGCATAGTACCTGGTATGTAGAAGCTTCCTGCCGTCGAACTGTGGAGGTTATTATTGGTGGTGTGAGACAAAGACAAGCTCTTAAGATAACCTTCATTGAGCATCTGTGGGGCTGGCTCCATAGACATGAATGAGTGAGTGCGTGAACAGGGGAGTGGGCCCGAATGCTGGCAGGTAGGAAGGTGGTCCCACCTGGCACCTGACAGGGAGGAGCCTGGGGAATCAGGTACTTCGGAGCAGGAAGGGGCTGCAGGGGACCTAGCCTCTGCCTAGACCTTCACTCTTCTCCTAGAGGTCAGCTCCCTTCCCGTAAGAGTCAGGGCGATGCCCACATGAGGAATCGGGGTTGAAGAGCCTCCTCAGGGTCTTCCTGTTACCCCCTCCTTGGCCTACCCTGCTGTGCAGGTGGTGTATCAGCTGAGGAAGGGCCGAGGGTCCCCAGTGCTTGGAGTGAGGCCTGAAGCCTCAGGAGACACAGCGGGCCCAGTGACTCCCCCACTGTGGGAGTGCATTCAGAAGCCAGCCACGGACACCTGGTGCTCTCCAGGTATTTCCTCCATGAGAATTCTTCCCGCTAGGTTTGGAGGACTCTAGATTTCTCCTAACAGCTTCCTGGGGGAGTGGTGCTGGAGACCAGACAGGGGATGAGGCACCTCACTGGCAGGGTGTCCTTTCCCCCAGTCAGGTGGCAGGGAGGTGCAGCAGCGCATGGGGACTGCCATTGGCCAACAAGTCATGGGAGGCACTGAAGGGCATCCTAGGTTCCGTGGCCATTCCTGCTGGCCCCGCCCATCTCCTCTTCAGAGCTTCCTTGGCACAGCCTGTTGTTGTGTTTTGGCCTTTGAGCATCTGCGGTCCTCTGTGATCTCCTTAAAGATGTTGAATGAGTGCCCCTCTTTGTGTAAACATTGGTACTGACTCTGGGGGAGATGACGCTATTGTAGTTGCATAACTTTTAACCATTGTTTATGCATAAACCATAGAGTCAGCAGTGAAAGTCACTGAGACGTCAGTTATGAAAGTCAATGTGCGAAAGCTTTGGTTGCTCTACTTGGGCCAAATAGTTCAGAAAGTCACCCAAGAACCATTTGTACCTGGGACTCTTACGGAACTACAGGGTCTGCACTGGTGGCTTCTCAAAATCCACCAAGATCATAACCAGCTCAGGTGAACAGACTGTTCATTGGGACTGGACAGGGAGGCAATGGGCTTTTGGGGGGAGTGTTTAATGAGCCAAACATTCTTCATATTAAAGTAGATAACGCAAGGCATCTGCTGTGGTCCTTAGTTGCACTGGGAGATGGCCCAGGTTATCTACCTCCTACAGGCGGGGCTTGCAGCTCAGGGAGGTGGTGCGCTTGCACGTGGTAGGGCTGGACTCAGACTGGAGTGTTTTAACCCTCAAGCCTTTGACTTTTCTCTGCAGCGTGAGTCACCTGTGTGAGCTGCTCCCACCTGAGCACCAGCTTCAGTCAGGACCTCAGCAGGATGAGAAGGGCTGGGTGGGTGGGGTGCTAGTGCCCTCTCTGGTTTCTTTCCCCCAGGTGTGCTGTCCTCAGGTGGGGTTTCAAGAGGTGTTCTCTTGGCAGCGAAGGCTTTGTGGGTGTTGGGCCCCCATGAGGCAGGGAAGGACTTCCCCCGGCTCCAAGGGGGCCTGGAGCCACGATGGGACAGGAATGGTTCCTAAGGGAGAATGGGCAGGTTGTCTGGAGGAGCCCTGGCTGGCAGTGGAGAGGTGTGGGTGTCAGGTACCTTATACCTCTGCTCAGCCTGGAAGGCAGGGCTGCCAAGGAAGAGCACAACCTTGCGAAACTCCCGAGCAGGATTCAATCTCGTCTTAGACAAGAGGACTCAGATGATCTGCACAAAGCAGGGAGCGTTTCCCCTCACATTTTCCTCCGGAAGTCAAACCTGCTCTTCATCTGTTTCCTCAGGTCCCTAAGTTTGGCTCGTGGGGGTGTGCCTTTTACACTTGATGGTTTGATGCATTTTCTTGAGACTTTAGTGTTTTGCATTAAAATGGAATCAAAGGTATAATTGGCCCTTGGAATACCCCCAAGTCTAGACCCTCTCCATGCTATAAACTTGACCCTGCATTTCCTCCTCCATAACTCTTGGCTCCCAGGAAAGGGCCTGTCTGTTTTAGAAGGATCTAGATTTCTATTACAGTGAGCCATGCACAGCTGAAAAGAGATTTTTAAAAAGAGCATGGGGGGCTTTCCTGGTGGCGCAGTGGTTGAGAGTCCGCCTGCCGATGCAGGGGACGCGGGTTCGTGCCCCGGTCCGGGAGGATCCCACGTGCCGCGGAGCGGCTGGGCCCGTGGGCCATGGCCGCTGAGCCTGCGCGTCCGCGACGGGAGAGGCCACAACAGTGAGAGGCCCGCGTAACGCAAAAAAAAAAAAAGAGCATGAGCTTTGAAGTTGAATTCCACTCTACAAGTCACTAATTTTACCTACCTGGGGCGTGGTTTACTCATTCTATTAGTACCGAATAGAACTAATAATAAAAGCTCCTGTGTCATAGGGCTTTGGAGAGGGCTCAATGAGAGAACACAGATGAAGTGGTTCAGAACAATACGTGGCACACAGAAAGCCTTAGTTCTCTGGCTACTCTCTTGTTTATAGTGTCTGCTTCATTATTAATGAAGAGCAAGAGAAACTCCTGGAATTTTTGTCGCTTTGATCCCACAATGAGTTCATAAGATTAAGGCAGTATATGTCACACACATTTAATGAGACAGGGGTACAACGGCAAACAGAAGCATTTATTATGTCCCCACGAAGGTTTTTTTTTTTTTTTTTTTTTTTTGGCTTTCTTTCCCTAATTCTTCCCATCCTGTCCCTTGTACAGTACAGGTGGGGCAGTTGTGGGATTCACTTTTGTTCTTGCTATCATGCTGTACTGTAATTTGCAAAGCAAGGTGAGAGAAATCCCAGGCAGGCGTTTGGCTCTCTGTACCTGTGCCATCCTAAATGCCTTTTCCATTGTGCCTTGTTGAGGCAGAGGCAGAAGCAGAAAAATAGTATAAAAAGAACAATAGGTGGGGGAAGCAGTAAATCCACTGGAGGTAGGTAGTCTTTGGCCACGAGTCATAACATATGGCTTTCCTCCTAGCCTCCTACCAGTTTCCATTATCAGTGAAATTTCTATTAACAAAATATGCTGCATCATGTACAAACAGCTGAGTGAGCATAGCTTTTTGCCCCACTGACATAAATGGTGATCATTTGGCTTCTGGGATGGTAAAGCTCAAGTTTGAACGTTCTTTCTTCTGGGTTTTGGCCTGGGCCCCTGTCAGAAAGCTATGCTTTTGAGGGCACACCTTGAGGGAATCACTGTCAGGCAACCAGTAAAAGGTGTGTGTGTGTGTGTGTGTGTGTGTGTGTGTGTGTGTGTGTGTGTG